>NC_141321.1:32173926-32263926 GCF_037954235.1 Aulostomus chinensis | reverse complement strand
CCTCGAACAGGAATCAGACACATTCACTTTTAAAGCCAAGTGTGTTTTTATCTGCGAGGCCTGATAGTCGAGAGTGCCAACACCCTTAAACCAGGACACGGGGTTCTTGGTGCTGCAGCAGATACCAGCTCCACCAAAACTAATGAGACAACACGAGCCAGAGGCCTCACAACAGGAGGTGGCTCGTCCACATCATCTCCATAATACCTCGCTATATGGATAAAAACACACTCGCTCTTAAGCTGCATTCAGCTTCAGAGACCTCTGAATAGGGTGCTGCCACACCTCTCGGACCCAGTGTGTGTTTATGTATGTGTGTGTTTGTGTGCTGCTGGCAGCAGGCCCCCCCCCTCCCCTTTTTTTTTTTTTTTCAAAGCTGGTGGAGGCAGCAGCCTTACAATGGTACATTAACAATCTGTGCATTCATTTATCAGCGTGTGCGATTTGGACTCTCCGTTCATGGCGCACTGCACTTTTCATGGCTGAAAATTAATGAACAAGGCTCCCCTTGCAACAAACATGCACCTGTGCCGCAGAGATGCTAATCACAAACATTTATATTTATTAGTGAACGCCCGCACTAAAACTTGTGGAGGAGAGGAGGAGGAAAAAAAGGAGAAAGAGAGGAGGAGAGATAGCTTCCTTTTACTCAACCTGGGTGATGAAAGGGTAGCGGTTTCCGCTGTGCCGAATTGTGTTAAAGCTATTTGTTGGAGGCATTTTCTTGAATGAAAGGGGTTGTGGAAGTGTGGGGTATCTATTCAGTGAGTGTGATCTTCACGCTGTGAAGATTATTTCTCCCAAAGTATCGGTTGAAGGGCATCGCTGAAAGAAAAGTGAGCTTATTCTAAAATGCTTCAGCTGACGCCTACCAAAGTCTGACGACACCTTCCTTTTTTTTCCTGAAAATCTCTGTACAGGTGGAAAGGACAGCATTGCAAATGCCCCTCTGTTTTTGGATGCTTTTCCTTCCTCCATTCCTCTCTTTCCATTTCCCTCCCCCAGTCCCCCCCCCCCCCCCTCCTCACCCCCCACCCCTCCTCCCAGACTGACAGAAGGTGGCTCTCCCTCTCAGTAAAGGCTATGCCTCTGCCCGGCTAGGGGAAGAGGAATGGTGCCATAAGTTTCTCCCTGGCACCGGCCCACCTTTGTTTTCCCCCCTCCTCAAGTCTGTTTCAGGCTTCAAAGAGCATTGGAAAAAGACACACACACACACACACACACACACACACAAACACACACACACAATGACTGAGGGAGCACTGATGTCTCACTAACTTTATCATTCTAGCAGGGTGATCCGCAGCCCCGTTGAGAGGCTGTGGATGATGCTTGAGGGTATATGTGTGTGTGTGTGTGTGTGTGTGTGTGTGTGTGTGTGTGTGTGTGTGTGTGTGTGTGTGTGTGTGTGTGTTGTCCACCACTGTCTGCATATATGCATGAGAGCACAAAGGCAGATGGGGACAGAGGTGGGTGTCTTTTAGGACAAGAAGACAAGATCAATTACTAATGTGTTTGTCTGTGTGTTTGTGTACACACACACACACTTGCCAGTGTTTGAGTGCGTGTGTGTGAGTGTGTGTAGTGCTATAATAATCAGGGTGTATATTCATCATGCCCCCTCTCAGTCTGTGTTGGCAGGAAGTGGTGTGGTTACCATTAGTGAAGGATGACTAGGTCCCTGTCTCTTTTGCTGGGATACTGCTGGTTTTCTATGGATAGAGAGAAAGGAAAGGAAAGGAAAGGAAAGGAAAGGAAAGGAAAGGAAAGGAAAGGAAAGGAAACAAACAAAACAAAAAGAATGACAACTACAGGAATTTGATTACTGGAATATAAAAATAAAATGAAATTGCTCAAAAGCTCATTGAAGGCAACAATAGAAATAAATCCCCCAAAAAACCCCAAAATGACAAGATGACAAGTGAGACAAAGAGGAAGAGGAGTGAGAATTAAAGAAAAAAATAGGACATGACAGGATACTGAGAAACTGGAAGAAAGAGGAAAAGAAACAGGAGAAAAGAGATGGTGAAGAAAGGAATTAGAAAAATGAAACTGGAAGAGGAAGACATAAAGGTAATGAAATGAATAAAAAGGAAATAGATAATAAATTTTAAAAAAGCTTTGAAATAGAAAGATACTCGGTGAAAAGAATGAAATGAGGGGACAAATACAAGAGCTGACAGGAGAGGGAAACAACTGAAAGGTGAGGAAAGGAAATAAAGTAAAGGAACCTGTTTGTCTGGGGGGGAAAAAGAAACAATTTAATGAGTGAAAGCGAAGGGCAACTGTGTCTTTCTACATGTGCAGGTTCCCGTGTTACCACCATCCTGTTGCACTGGCCCTTTACTGCTGAATAAAGTAGAACTCCTCACTGAGCCACCATTGATTTCCTATTCATTCCCGTACATGCTAAATCAACAGCGAGCACAATAGGCCAATCATCAACCTCGGCTACGGTTCCACCACTTCCATCCCATCCCACCCTCCTCAATCCACCTGGCACTGGTCTGGACTGTACATGGCATCAATGCTCTGCACACCGCAGCCATTAGTGGCGTTATTCTCCATCAATGAAAATGAATCAATTAAGCCTCATTAAGGGTGCATATTAAGGTGGAGTAATTATCGGGCGGGGAATGTACAGTGATCGATAGCTCAGGAGCATAAATGTGCTCTTAAAGACATATATTACCACAAGGGGCGATGAACACTTTTAACAAGGCCACTGTGGAGGGGGAGCTATAGGGTGGGTAAATCTGCTTCACGCCATGCATACATACTGTGTGTGTGTGTGTGTGTGTGTGTGTGTGTGTGTGTGTGTGTGTGTGTAAAGGGAGAGACTATCACTCCCACCATTGCCTGGCCCGGCAGTAAATCCAGGGACCAAGGACGCGTCCCGTTTTCCTCTTCTATGAACTTGTCCAGTGTCTCGGAAAATGAAATAAAAAGATTTATACTGCAGCTGCAAACTCGCCGCCTGTGTATCTGTGTGTTGGCGTGTGGACACGAGACAATGACCACAAGAGATAGAGGCACACTTCAGGAATAAATGAGGGAAAGGTCCCGATCCCAGAGAGGGGAGGGGAGTTTTTAAAGGCTGCAGGCTTTCACCCTCTGGCCACCACATGCATTTAGTAACATACACACGCACGCACGCATGCACATGCACACACACACACACACACACACACACACACACATGCCCATTAAAGAGCACGCTCTGTCCCAGTCGCATAATTTTAATTTGTTATGAAGGTCATTGACAGCAAGTAATAATCACCATTGGGGATCTAACAATTTGCCATTTCTGAACATTGAGGCACTGATGACTCAACTATAAATAGAATGAAGCCAGCCCTCACCCCCCACCATCACCCCCCTCCCCTCTACACCCCTGTCCTCTTAAATGATTAAAATTATTACAGTATTTTTTTTATTTCCCTCACACACACACACACACACACACACACACACACACACACACACACACACACACACACACACACAGCCTAAAATCACTGAATCCCATTCATCTTTTTTCTATCTGCAGAGAGGACTCAGCACTAAGACCCAATTCAACCCGTGGCTCTACATTGTAGCCTTCACCCTCTGTTCCGCACATTTTTCTTTCCCAACAAAGTGAGTATCAAAGCAATACTTCACATCCAAATTGTGTATTTTGCCTTTTAAGTACTCAGAAATCTGTCTCAGGAGCTCACAAATACATTCTCCCTCCTGCGTCACGACCGGTGTGCGGAAAGAGCCGGTCACGTATGTGTTGAGCTAACGGCGAAAGGCGCTTAACAACAGCAAAACTCTCCAAAAACACCTCCTCATCAGCACCTTGGTTCAAGTCCTATCATAGTCCACAGGTTCAAGAATGAGGACATGCAAAAAGTACTAGCAATGGAGTCAGTGATGACGTACCAGGGTCCACAGATTCGACCACTCGCCTCAGCAGCTCTGCGCTAAGAGGGAAGTCCTCATTGTTGGGGCCACTCCAAAACGAGGGGTAAGGGTTAAGATAAGAATTGGAATGCGGCCGATGTGAACAGGAAGGAAGGCTTTTTAATTTTGAAGTTTTTTTTTTCTCCCTCTCGCTTCACAGTGATTTCTTGCGGTGAGGAGATGCCAGAGCGGCCTGCGCTGAGCTGATGAATTGTTAGGCTCCCCCCCCCCCCTCTTTTTTTTTTTTTTTTTACAAACAAACACGCACAGAGAGACACAATGACAAGTTTTATTATAGCCCAACTCATTTAGTCTCTGCTTTAGCATCACCCGAGCCATTCAGACATATGCGTCTGGCATTTGTCACCAAACAAATAAGTCTGAGCTTAAGCTATTTTTTTATCAAGCACCAGAGCATTTGTTCTTTTTAAGTGATCGTCAGCGTTTGGGGTGCATTGAATGGGAGTTTGAATCCTTTATCTTTCTGAGGCTCAACAACTCAAGACTAATTACAAATTAATCTGGATCTGGATATCTGCAATGAGAGGGCCCCAATAAGAACTTGTGGTGTGCTAAGAGGAACTATCTGTTATATATTTATAGAGCTCAACTCGTAGAGAGGGAGAGGCAGGCCGGAGATGGAGGCAGCCAAAACCCAAAAGAGACAGTAGCACATAATTGCCTGCTTTCTATATCCAAGCAGCCACATCAAGGCTGTGGATTGTGGATGTTAATAATTGATCATTAGCTTGATAGAGGGGGAGGGGGGGGGGGGGGCTTGGCGGGGGCGGGTAGCTCAAGTTTTTTGCAGTGGAAGTTTGATGGTCGTTTTAGGTCTCTCCTCAGGGTCTGGAGCACTGCTGCTGTACTTGAGGAGAAGGTCAAGTGGGCTCCTGGTTAGAAATGAAGCAGTTAGTGGGTTCGCATGCTCGGCTGCAATCGAGCTATCGGTCATCAACTACTGCCGCCGTCCCACCGTGCACACACGGTGTGCTCCTACTGGTGTGGCGTGAGCAAAGATGTTTCTGTGCCAGATGATGGCAGTACAGGCAACGCCACACGTGGCTCTGCTTGTACCACCACAGAAGAAGAGCCTTCGATCAGTGAAAAATGGAGGTCTCGAGACATTATCTTCAGTTGTGACTGTTTGTTACAACCTGCCGCCGCTTTTCAGAGGCGGAGCCAAAGTTTAGTGATAGGCGTGAAGAGGGCAGCGGCAGAAGCAGCTGGTCAGTCACGTGAGCTGAAGATTCGCTACCTAAAAGTTAATTAGAATCAGAGGATTCATGTTTCCACTCTTTTTTTTTCTAAAAAGGCTTAAACGTCTCAACTTTATTGCTAAATTGAGAGCTGTTTGGTTTGTCCCATTTCTGTCAGCCTTTTCTGATGTGATACTTAAAAATGCATCAGAAGACACTGATAGAAACCCAACCTAGACTCTCTCCCTGGTAATATCCTTTTACCGCACACGCCGATCAAGCTAGCAAGAGGCGTGTCCTGTTGAACTGTTCCTTCAGCTGAGGCAACAAATTTCTCTTTTCCTCTGTCCACAGATGGGCTGTTTTCGCCCGCGCCTCACCGTGATATCTCCATTGGCGTGGGTGCTTATATGTACTTTAAAAGTCCAGATTTAGTTGGAGGCACACAATACATTGACTTTTTCTACCAAATGCACTGACACGCATCCTAAATGAAGCAAGTCGCATCAAGATAATATGCTGTGTAATTCACTGTATGTGCTTTTTTTCCCCCAGGGCCCACAGTAATTTGTATTTTTGCCATCCGATTGTTTTTGATCCAGATTTAGACTTTACCAAAAACATTCCTGGAAGTTAATGTATCACTGTTCTTAATTATAGCTGCACTGATGTACTGACACACAATCAACTCAGACATTACTGTAAGATGAGATCCATGCAGAGTAAAGCTGTGTGTGTGTGTGTGTGTGTGTGTGTGTGTGTGTGTGTGTGTGTGTGTGTGTGTGCAACGCATTCCAACTTCACACGTTGTCACATGTTTATATTTCTGGTAAAACTCAATTAACTTTTAGACTTGTTCGACCAGAATACCGCGCAGCCATAAAACATTTTGTTTTGAGTTGTCTTGCTCTGTCGGCGGTATGCTATTTCTATTTCAATCTTGTGGATTCAACAAGTGTTGGCACCTTCTCTAGGTAAAGCGCAGCTACTGAAAACCAAATATATTTTTTACTCTTGATCACAGAATCAGACATGAGCCTGTGGTGGGTGCCGGTTAACTTCCTGCTGGGAAAATGGGCTTTGATTTGCTGCCTGGTAGCCGGAGTATGTCGCTATCTATTACTCACTCTGTCTCTGCAGCCAGTGTACTCTGCACTCCCCTGGTCCCATGGTAGGGAACCTCTGGGCACCTTGACTGTCGTTTAACTGCTTGTGGCACGAGGCAGCAGAGGAAATGGGTCATTAAATCCAACTAACTGGGGCCAGCCCCCCCAGTGCCCCAGATCTGTTTCCAATCAGATAGCCTTCTTTAACGTGAGAGACGGCAAGAAACCCAGCGCAGCAGCCCAAAGCAGACATTAGTGTCACTGCAGCCCGACACGGCTAATAGCAGTGGCTAACAAGGACTGCAGCACTTATTTATTTATGTGCAGTTCTCCCAGAGGTATAAGAGTGAGATCACCCCGCAGTCCCCCGGTAGGTTTCCAGGAATATCCCCTCCACACCTGGTTTAGTGCAGGCTCTAAAAACACTTAAAGTACACTTGACCACAAGTTACACACACGAATCCCCGCAAACGTCGACATCCCTCCAGATGGGCGGCTCGGGGTGGAGGGAGCGGGGCCTCAAACAAAGTCCTGGGCCCTTGCTAACTTGAATCTAGACACGCCTCAGAGAACTCACTTTAAACCAATTCAGCTATGAAATATCTCATTGAAAGGGCAAACCTGTGTCGCTATGAATGAAAAACAAAATTACATGCTCGTTTGGCTGTTCATTACCCATGAGTACTCACTTGTTCTACTATTTGAGATCCAGAATGAAATAGCTCAACAGCCGTTAACTAGATTAAGATAGAACCTGGTGCCGGTTCAGTGTGGAGTTAATGACCCCTGACTCTCCAGCTACCGCCATCCTCAGACTAGCACGGTTTATCTTTCTGATCCGATTTTCTTACATTTTTTTTTTTGGTACTTTCTGAGTTTCTTCTGCACATCAAGGATGCCGGTGGTTTCCAGGCTGAAAATACGGAAATCAAAGCTTCATAAACGGATGAAGTTCAGTGAAAGTCTATTGAATGCAAAGAAAAAGCTGAGTTATTTTTTTTTTTTGAAGGATAAAAATCAGAAAGCAAAACTGGGAGATGAAAGACACATTTGACCCGGAGACCCAAGAAGATTCTGTTTTTTTGCTCCCGTCACATTTACTCACAGCAACAACTCAACACGGCTAGAGTCCAGGCCGCGTGGCATTTCTGCAGTATTCATTAAAAAGAGAAAAACAACAAACAAATTGGAAAACCTAAATATGTAGTACATATTTGTACATATTGAAGTATTTTGACATGGAATATATACAGAAACAAGTCCTTTCCTACTGTGTGTTTTCATAAACTGCAGCTGAGCAGAATCTTCTGTGACAGCTGCTCTCATCTGAGTCAATCCTGGCTTCTTGTCTGAGCGGAGGAGAAGATTTTTTTTTTTTTTTTTTACAAGCTGTGGTTACTTCTACATGCATTTTAAGATGTATTTTGGTGGATTATCACAGTTTCACTGTCTGATTAGGTTCCCTCTGCTAATGGAAGCCTCTGCTGCTGATGTGTCCCTCCATGGCCGTGGTGCCGTTGTAAATCTGACGTGTTCTGGAGACGCGCTGATGGGTTGGTGCTGTCACACCTTCCCATTGTGATTAACAGCACAACCTTTGGGGTTCAGAGGGTTAAAATGATGGCAGGGACGAAAATCAGAAGTCGTAGTCAGCTGAGGGCAAAACATCTTCCCTGTACTAGAATTTATATTTTGTCAACTTCAGAGGAAAAAAAAAAAAAATCACTTAAAAGTTTCAGCGTCTAAATCTCATCTGATCCCATCTAAGAAGGAAAAGGCCAGACATTTTTCGCCAAAGTAAATATTTCAAATGTGAGCCGGGGGAGTGTCTTCGATTTGTCCTTTAGCTAGATGCTAACGTGTGATACACCGTCCTCTCCTCATCCTCTCTCCTTCACCGGCCTCACACACTCCTGTCTCTCTTTTCTCCCTCTGTCATTGCAGAATATAGGGCCAGCGAGATGATGTGGAAAAAAAAAAAAAAAAACCCTACACACACTTGTTGCCCGGACTTTATCTCTACATTATTCTTGCCGCTCCTTCCGTTCATTTCAGAGAATAAGATAAATGAACGACGTACATTTCGTGCACCTGTCCTCCCCTCCCCACCTTCCTCTTCCCCTAACGATAAGGGATTTCATTAACGTGAGAATGCTTGGGCTGAAAGAAACATAATTGCTTCAGTGTTGTTGTCCTCTCTGCTGCCGACGCCCTAATTTCCTCCTCGCCTTACTCTTGACTGTTAAGTGATCATTATATCAACACAGGGGATGGGCCAAGGGTAAAATATTGACAAACTGCGGTCACGTTCACGCAAAACACAGGGGAGAGGTGTGTGTTTGTGTGTGGTGGAGGGTGATGAAATACTAAAAATAAAAAATAACAAGAGCAAGGCGGAGGCGTGAGAGGAAGAGGGGATGATGGGTAGGGAGGGCGGGTGGAGATGGAGGGGGCTAGAGACGGGGGCTAATGGAGTGACAGCAAGGACGTAAAGTGATATGATCAATCGGGAAAGATCACAGCGTCCGGTAATAATTTAAACACCAGGTCGGCGCCGTCACCCGCCTCCTCCTCCCCATCCCTGATGGATAACAGTATGTAAAAGATACATAATTTTTGGACTTGCCATTTACACAGCATTGCACCTGAAAGCCAGGCGGCATAATAGACAGTTTAAAATGTCAGGGAACTAAGTAAGTAAGAGAGACGGGTTGACCGGCAGAATCTTAATTAGAGGACCTCCATCTAATGGTGAGGGTTTCCTAGAGCGATGTCAGGACACACACACACACACGCACACACACACACACACACACACACAAACACACACACACACTTTTGTATGTGCTGACAGAACAGGCGTACACATAGAAAAGGACAGCAAATGTTTGTTTTTTTACTGTATCGCTCAAAAGGTTTAAATGTCCATGATTTATTGGCAGTCGCCGCTTGTTTCACACAACATTACAATAAGAATCAAACACAACTGGGGTGCATTTAGTTCGTAATGATGCCTGATTATATTTGCAATACGTGTCAACTACTGAGCACGTCTCTGTTACGAGGACGCGCCTTCGTGACCTCCATCTATCCATCTCTGCCCCACAGTTGCATTCCTGCTCAGATTGATAGGGAAGCTATTCTTCTTCTTTGTTTGACGAGTATCCGTGGCATCTCTGGTGTGGCCTCGTAGGAAGCGCGCGAGATGACCACAGCCTCTTCCCACCACATCAAGTGGTAGTGACGTGAAGATTGTTCTGATGGACTTAGGGTGTTGGGTCATTGTGGACACACAAACTCTCTGCTTTCACATGCATTTAAACAGATTTTTTTTTTTTTTTGGACAATTAACCTCCAAAAAATCTGAGGATTTTCTGAAAAACATAGGATTCATCCGGTAAAATCTTTATTTCTCTGCTTCTACAGCAGATCGAAACTCAGAGAAAAGCTTAGACCTTTGGCTTCTGTGGGAAATAACCTGCCATCACCCTTCTGATCTATAAATACTATAGTCAATAGACCGCATGTTCTAATATAATGAAGACTTTGCCAGGAGAGCCACTAAAATACAGAACAACAGTACAACAACAGAATGGCACATCCCATCCTTCCATTTGTGAGGATTTTAAAAGATGTCGTTGCACCAACACATGACCCGGAGTTGACCGGCTGTCGCTTCTCACCTCGGAGATTTTATCATATGAAATATAGGATTTAAGAGAAATAAAATAACAATATTTACCTCTCTAATATCAATCTCATATGCATCCTATATTGCACCCATCTGCAAAGGCTATGCATTTACTGCCAAGATCCTAAATTATATTAAACAAATTAAAATACATCGTGTCTGCTGTCTTTTGGGTTTACAAGTTTCAGATTTGTGTATTTGCAAAAGGAGCAGATTTGGATACTTTAACCACCTACAGATACAACTGACACACACACTCTCTCTCTCTCTCACACACACACACACATACACACACAAACACACACACACTCCAGGCCACAATTCCAACATCAGTGCAATTAGCTAAAGATCCCCCTCTTCAACCTTCATTTCATGCCTACAGCTGACCAGTCAGCCACCAAATCTATCTAGTTATGGTGCGGCATCACAAGAATGTTCAGTGGTAGTCTGGAAATGCATGTATAGGATTTACCTATCTATCTCTGAGCAGACCTGGCTGTTGAGCCGGAGCCAGCGCCACATGATTGTGTTAATTAATCTGCCATTGTGAGCGTGGGGAACAGCTGCACGGGCTCTTGTGGCTGCGTTGTCAAAGCAAAACAATGCAATGTTAAGCTTCCCCCACTGAATCTTCCATTACAAAGGAGCACCAACAACGGGGCTAAATTCATAAATCCACAGATCAATTTTTACCAGCACTAATGTCTGACCTTTAAAGCGAAAAAGGTTTTTTTTTTTTTGGTTTTTTTTTTTCCACATGCTTAATTTGAGCTTGAAATATGGTCAGATATGTGATACCTAGGATTTGGTCCAAATCCTCCCTCCTCTTCACCCCCCCAGCCTGGAAAACAAACAGACATAGAGATGCAGAGGGAGGAATAGAGGGAGGGATGGATAAACGGAGGTAGAAAATGAGCAAAACAGAGAAAGGGGAAGGAGAGGGGAGAGGAAGATCAGCACAAACAGATGAGTGCGAGGAGTCACCAGCTGGGCGCTGATATTTTAAAACAAAACATCTAACGCGATTAGCAGGGATCCATCGATCGGTGTTATGTGGCGTTAATTTAGACTGAGGAGAGGAGGCGAAGGAGGAGGGAAAAATAGGTGAAATAAACTCCAGCGGTCAGATTACAGGAGAACAAAGCGATCCATGTTAGAGATTTGAGCATAAGATGAAGAATTTCTCCCATTTCATAATCTGTCTGCACTTCACTGCTGGAGTTACACTTAATTTGACGATGAAACTGAATGGATTACAGAGCGGCGGCTTATTCTGGCTGCAAACAAAACCTAAGCATTAGACAATAAGACAAAACTCTCACATTCATTTAGAAATAACATTGACCAAGGGAATACATAAATAAAATTAGGCGCTGCCGCCACAAATTACGCCTGCAATAACAGACTTCACAAATAAACGGTTTAGCACCTCTAATCGAGTTCACAAAATGTTTCACTAGACAACCATTTCACTGCATTCATTACGGCTTCGCTGAATTATAATTTTATTGCTCACAGAAATCACAGCGTTCGTCTTTAATGTGGCGGTCCGATTCATCTTTGTTTCGGGGAGACATCCGGGATGCCTGGAAGAGATGGCGGATGGCGTGCCCCGATCACACACTCTCTACAGTGCGTGGCGTGGCCTTGGTGCACACTTGGCGCTTCCAGAGAGATGGTGATGCACCCTGAAAAAAAAATCATCAAGATGCCTGGCTCTGGCCCCACTCTGCAGCCGAGCCCTTCTGTCTCGCAGAAAGCCCTCCAAGAGCCCACTGAGCACTCAAGACATCGGGAGAGAACTCCCGTACACGCATCAAGATGTACTCGCACATCCGACACGTCTCCGACTGGCAGTTGTGGGAATGTAAAGGCGATTTCTTTCAGGTTTGATCAAATAGAGGACATTTACGGGAGCTTTTTTTTTTAAATGGCAGATGAAGGAAGCAGGACGTCTCCTACTCCCTGTGACACTGTCTCTCAATCTGCACCCTGTTGTCGTCTGCCAAAGTCAAATAGTGACACTGAATATGGCAGTGAAATCCAAATCAGTTGTTCCGTTGCCACATTCCAGATAGACTGCACAAATGTTCTTCTTTACAAGAGTTTTTATGACAATTCTTGGATGCAAAACTATTGTGAATCACTTCAGACGCGCCTACAATCTTTACAGATGGGTGACACGCTGCTAGCTTGCATCTCGACAGAGACGCTCACTGCAGTATCTCACCTGTCCAACGTGCTGCATTTCATGGAAGCATCAGATGTTGCATTTACCGCAACACTGAGCAGAGTTTTCGATCAGGAACAGCCTGAGGTTTGGCGCTCTTACGCTTGACAACAGGACACTTTAGTTGAGCTAGCATGGGAATTTGTGACGCCAGAAAAGAAAGTTGATATCTTGTCATTATTGCTTCCCTCATGGCTTTGTTAGTATTTACAGCTGAAATGTTACCGAGGGCGTATCAAATTGCAAGTTTCTTTTCCTCCTGTGCGACTGTGCTGTCGGCACCCTGATTGTCGGAGTATAAAAATAATCGTCATGGAAATAGATCTCATTGACAATGTGCCATGTTCATACTGTGAGCAGCTTGTGCCTTGTGAACATAATCCAGAAACGTCCTCCAAAAACTTTCCTCCACAAACTTTCCCTCATCCTCTTTTTGCCCTTCTCTCCAAAAAGATGAAATGAGGGGATGCCAGGGAAGACAAAGGACTAAATCCTGTGTTGTCAAGTACCAGCAAAACAGGTAGGAATGAGCAGTATGGTGGGGGGTGGGGGGTGGGGGTGGGGGTTCTCGAGGATCAGGAGGCAAAGCGACAAAGAGCATGAGTGGAAAGGACGGCGGTATTGAGAGGAGGCAGGATTGACCAAAACAGCTTCATGGAAATCCACTCCTCATCTCTGTGTCTAATAGGAAATGCCTGATTCTGGCCCTGAGAGAGCTGCGCCGGCATGATTACACCTTACCTGCCAGCCCTGCCAGGAGAGGTGGCATTTGGCCGATCCGTCCCCCCATGAGGGTGGCTTGTGGCTTAGCCCCGACTTAGCTCTATGTCGTAAGACGGAGGATAGGAGGAACAAGGAGGACCACTGGGGGGGAGAATGTGAGACGGTCTATGTGAAAGCTCGGGATAAACCTGTGTCCTCTGGAGGGAAGGAGCTCACTTCTAGCATCTGGATCGATGCCCGGGGGTTAAAGGATGATTCCTCAAAATGTGACTACTCCAAAGTCTCCAAAAACCAAGGAACCATTGTTACATTGATTAGAGCCTTGAGTCTTTGCTTGCAGGCTGTTTGTAGCCATTTCTACTAAAAGTAATGCTGTATAATTCACAAGATAACGCACGTGACTGTACGGCAGAGGAAGACGAAACGAGAGCATCGTGACTGTTTCTTTTTTGGCCGTGTTTGTGACGATAAGACTGGATGTTTGGGCTGCGTGTTGGGACATTCTCAGTTGTTATGACTGATTTCTTTATTATTTTAACCCAACCGAGTAGTTTCTGTGCCTAAACCTCACCACAGCATTGTCACAACTACTGTAAAATGTTTGCATTTACACTGAAAAGCAAAGTAACTGTTGTGATCATTCTTTATTTCAAGGATGGCCCCTTGAGGTGCACCATCCCATTTTCAAAGGGGTCCTTACAAATAATGACAAACAATACAAAGATGATAGAAGTAGATTCTAAACAAAGAACCAAACATATAAACACAAGGACACACACATAATACACCCAAGCACATTCCAACAATGGCCCCCCGATCACCCACCATCCAGTGTTACACAAAGTATGATCCCACTGCAAAGTAGGAGTGGGCCTGTGCACACATACGCATACATTCACACACCCATCAAAATAAATACTGCTTACATGCACCACTAAAAGTACACAATGCATATTCATACACAAATAACCACATATACGCAGTACAGAGAACAAAAAAGAGCGAGTGTAGAGTGAGTCCTGGGGAGAAAAGGTAAGATGCATCAGAAACGAGAGCAAGATGTTTGAACGTGCCGAATGAAAGGAAGTGGCAGACCTAAGTGGAGGAGGAAGGTTGTTCCCGTAGGATGGAGCTTTACATCTGAGTGAGCGACGACCAATTTTTTTTGGCTGATTCAAGGTGTGTATAGAAACAAACGATCCATACACCGCAGGTTGTATTGTGAGCTGAAAGGAATTAAAAGTTGTTTCAAGCATGAAGGGAAATTAAAGTAGATACATCTGGAAATAAATACTGAGCAGTGGAGTTGCCTTCTGGACCCTGGAAAGACTATTATGGGAGACATGAAGAGGACAATGCATCAGGATCGAGCATTTGAACCCAGTGACGTGCAGTCAGACTGTCACACTCCTTCGTCTTAAGCTACCGCATTGCACATTTCTCACCTCAAAATGTGTAAAAAAAACAAAAACAAAAGAACTTTACTGTTTGGTTGTAGAGTGAGACTGTGTGTCGAAGCACCGCCCACATATATAGGACGTTCCCAACGACATCACCTGCTGTTCTAAATTTGAGAAACAATTAACTGCCCAAGTCACATAAAACAATCCTATGAACTTTTAATGAGAGGACTTGTGAGCCGCTCGGTAGAAGTTTGTCAGGCTTGTACAAATATCACCTCTCCCTGAGTCACCTGGAACAAAGGGTGGGATTCTTACCATCTGACTGAGGAAGATGAGGAATCTCCACGTTTGTGCAGGAATCTGTGGCCTAATCTCAGTCTGGGAATGACTCCCTCTAAGATCCTGAGGTCTGCACGCCAGCACCGAGAGGATAAGAGACACATTCACCCGCGAAAACAACCTCACCATCAACATAAACATATGCTCAGTGTGTGGGCCGTCGGGCGATGCTACCTTGAGGGCAGATAAAAAAATATAAGGTAGTCGTGGTAGATGAGGAGGCGCGGGTTCATTAGACGAGCTGTAAATGGAAGTGAGGGAGGCAACTCATCAAGCACATGTTCAACACTCGGTCCATACGGGAGCTCTACCTGGGGCTGTCACATTCAGAAGGTGTTACTCTAATAAGACGACAGTTGCTTTTATTTACAGCGAGCACAAGATGACACTAAACATACATTAACACGTCTTCTTTTGTGCCTTTGGTGAAACAAACACCTTTTGTTATTTTGTAAACAAAACATCTAACTAACAGCCCCTTGTGTGAGCTAAAGATACATTCAAGCATATGCTCTTGACGGGAAAATAAAAAAACAACAACAACAACCACACAATAGGTGTAAAGCGTTTAAATTGCAATTGCACTGCATGTAGAAAAAACAAACACTTTGCTTTGTTACCAAGACGACTGAGACAATGTGATTCCTGCAGCATTGTCAGGGCTGCTACTTGCTACATTATGTGTGACAAGCTTAAGAGTAGATCTAGAGGCGTGAACGCACTGATTCAGGCTTCAGCCTATCGCTGAGTGAAGGCAGTCCGGCAAACCATATTTGCATATGTAACCTTGCCAAAGAGTTAAGCTCAGCAGGCGAACATTGTCTCCACTTGGTTTGAAGTCAGCGCTTGTCTATAAGACCGTATAATGCTTGTTGTGATGTAGCAGTGTGTGTTGCTGTTACTTCCTGTGCTAATGCTTATAGTCCCTTACTGGGAGGATTTAAATGTGCCCCAACATTTGTTTTTAAAGGTCCCGTGATCCCATTTTTGATCCTGTGTCACATGTCAAAAACCAGCAGCACTGCCCGGTTTGTTTAGGGCGCAGTGTCCCACGCCGCCATGTTGCTCTGTAGTCAGTCTGTGTGTCTTATAACAGACATGCTATAGCAAGCAGGCTTTTGGGGTCCTTGGTCATATGCCCACCTCTCAGTTGGAGGGTGAGAGTTTAAGGCAGCAACAGATTCCGCCTGCACCTCACGGGGACTTGATCCGTATTCCTCTGCGATCCACAGAAAACATCAGAAGTTCAAGCAATATTATACGATAGCTGCCACGACGGTGCGTTTAAGGTCTGTAAGGTTCATTGAAGTAAAAATAAATACATGAAAACAACTAAAAAAAATTTCCCAATCCTCCTGCTAAAAAAACCCCCCAAAAACTAAACGTGCAACCAAAAATAAACAGCGATGATTTTTTTTTTTCCAGCTGCAAATTTCCAGATGTCTTGTTCCTTCCTCCCCCAGCCTCACAATTATGCCTCACCAAAATCCCTGCCTTTTCTCTTCCTGTTAGAACTATCCCAAGGTTTGAGCAGCCAAAGTCTTCATAAAACTGCTGATACTTTTTTGGGGGCGTCACACAACCCCAATGAAATGCCTTTGATGAATCTTTCCCTATTCGAGCCACTCAGTCCGGTAACATTTTGACAGTCTGAACGGGCGCATGAAGAAAATATTTCATGATATTTGTTATCAAGTTAGCTGGAGGCTAACCATAAGTAGCCGGCTCTGCCTCACCTCCATAACTCTGTATTGATGTGGCTATTTAAACGATAGGTAAATGGTTTGGAGCGTCACATGACCACAGCAGAATGACTTGCTTCACTTGAACAGTTTGACTCATTTGGTCTGGTAAAATTCTGAAAGTTTGACGAGGCGCATGATTAAGTTATTTATTTATATTTGTTCGCAGAGGACATTCAGCGCAATTGGCTTTGTAGGTGCTTGTAAAAAGGTTCGTAAGCGTTCAAGCTCTTCTCGTGCTGCGTGACTTTACTGGAATCACGTAAAATTTGCGGTAAAATATCGTACTCTTGATTTGGTTTCACAGGGTCTCTAATATATCTGAGCAAACAGCAAATTTATGGTAGAGTCTACAGCCCATATCCTCCTCTTTCCTCTTCCTCTCTTTGCCTTCCATGGCGACAAAATGAATTCAGCTCTGAACCTAATTAATCCACAAAGGTTTCATGTCTTAATCCCCAAAGTCAAGGGGGTTATTGTCCTCACAAATGAGGTCAGTGTTCCTCCCTGTGGAAATAAGGGGAAGAAGGAGCAAAACACAGTGAGTAAAGGGAGGGTTGCTCGGAGTGGCTGTCTTTCTCTGTAGCTGTCCTGCTGAATGTCGGTGTGATATGGTGACAAGAGGCCTTGCAAACAGGGACAGGCAGAGGTATCATGAAGTGAACTGAATGGTGAGCCGTGCCACTCTGGGAGGCAAGCAGATAGAAACACAAGCAGAGCAAATAAATGGCACAGCATGACAGCAGCGGGTAAGGCAAAATGAAACGCCTGCCAATCCCCAGACCTTTTGAACCAGGTGGATAAAAAGGCTGGTTCGGATGCTAATTGTCACTAAGGCAAGTCACTGTCAAAATCGGAGGCGAGGAAGCATCATCCAAGTGTGACAGGACGATAGCCATGATACAGCCCTCCGTCTGGTAGGATGACAAGGGGGGATGTGACACACATGGCCACACCATGCTGCCTGAAGCACAGTCACCACCAGTGGCCCACACAGGGCTTCTGTGAGGGACAAAACTGGGGAATCGCACGGAGACCGCCAAATGCTCGCTCAGCGTCTCGGTGGACAACGATGGTCCACATCTAGAGCATCCTGATGAGAGCTCACTCTAGCCATCCTATCACGGCTTGGCTCAGAGCAGAGGGGCGGGGGTTGCTGGCCAATCAGAACATGGTTGAGCAGCGGGTCAGCCAATAGCAGGCCTGTTAAGGGGAGGGTCAGCCAAGATGGACGCTAGCTAGAAGAATAAAGTCCAAGATGATGCAATCAACAGCTTGGTGAAATCTGTTGCAGTCACAAGTGCGGCCACTGGACTCATACAAGTATGGCGGATGAGCTGAGCGGAGGCCTGATGGCTGGGGAACATTTCAAAAGGCACCGATGTGATAATACAGGAAGAAAACAACATGCAGACAGACAAATGCTGGCGGAGCTGTGAGTAAAGCCCGAAACGCTAGAAGTCTCGAAAAACAACGATAAATACAATCGTACGTCTCTGCTTTGTTCAGTCGCCAACGACTCAGTCGAGCACCGACTCGTCTGGTTTAACGTGGTGAGGCGGCTTGCTTTGAAAACCCAACAATCAATTTTGATTGGATAACTGAAAGAGATTAAGATCACTCTTGCTTCAGGAAGTGACATCACGTCATCTACACGGAAAAAAGAACGAAAAAAAAGAGATAGAGAAATAATTTTTAAAAAATGAGAGAAAAATATTAAAGAAACAAAAAAAAAAAAACCCAAAGGAAATTAACATATTGAATCAAGAGCAACAGCAACAACAGCAAATCGCCACCATAAATAATGTTTAGCAGGAAACATCACGCACATTAATCTCTGAGCCACAAATATCTGGAGCTCTGTTATTCAATAGGTTTCTGGTTTAAAAAGGTTTTTTAAAATCTTATTTCATCTTTTATAATTCATATGCATATTTTCAGTTCATTTCTTGTCTTCTTTTTTTTCTATGATTCTACACAAATACGCCACAACGTCTCTTCCCGGACCAAAGGAGGATGGTTAAACCTTTCGATTATCCAATCCCAATAGGAAAGCTGCCTCACCAGTTCAAACTCTGGGTCCTAATGAAGGTTCATGCTTGACCGAAACTGACTAAAGCAGAGAAACGTGAACGCGGCTGTGATAATATGTCATCATTTGCAGCTGTTGCGGGGATGATCATTACTTTTGTAAAGTCTGTGGAAGACTGTATCCCAACTACAAAGGGTCTACTAAAGCATGTTTGGCAAAAGCTCACTTCCCACAAATTGCTCGCTCTCTGGGATGGATGTTGCGGCGACACACGATGTCAGGCGTACATCAGAAGCATCAGCAGAAAAACCTGCGCTGTTTTTGATCACTGATAATTATTGTGTCTGCACTCCAAGAAGACTCGAGGAGTAAACAAAGTGAGAAGTTGGAAAACGGGGGAGAGGAAGGGAGGGGAGCGGCGCTTTGTAGCAGACATTCTAATTTCCAACTTCTCCAATGACTAGTGGAATAAAAAGAGGTTTACATTGTCATCTCCCCACTGCTGAGTTTGAAATATGAGTTTAAACTGACAGAGGGAATTAAAATCTGTAAATGTCACTTTTTTTGATGCCTAATTTGAAAATCAGCTGTCAGAGTTGGTGTTTGTTGATTTTTATCTACTCAAGGGTTATTACATTTCGAGAATCTGACAATTAAAAATCCCTCAATCATTCCCATGAGCTTTCTGTGGCCACGCCAACTTCAAAAGTGATATAAAGTGATGTGACAAAAGTAGATGAAACCCCAATTGAAAATGTGAACCCCGTCTGGTGGCATGGGATTAAAATACAAATGTGCAATTTGTTCTCTTTCTGAACTGCAGCATGCTGTGTGTGCATCACGCAGGGAAATTAGACTTCTTGCAAACCAAAGTAAACACACACACACTTTTCAATAGCTGCCTTTAAATACAAATGATGTATGTAGATCTGAAGGTCAGATCGAGTCACAGAAGACTGCTGCCGGGCACAACGATGGGTGTGTGGGACGTCATTATCTATGACCGGTGCAGGTTTGTTTATTTTGGTACATTATGGGAATGTGGCAACAAAATCAACAAACTGGAGCAACATGAGGCATCATTTTTAGCTTCAACTAACAATTAAAACATCAGGTTTCATGGCGGTCGACACTCTTGGCCCTGGTATAAAGCGGCACACAGTGGTTTCTAAATATCATGGGTTGTTTGACCGTCAAAAGTCAGAGGACAGAAGACACTCTGGAGGAGAAGAGGGATGTAGGATTCCCCTTCTGACAGAGCTTTTTACATAAATAAATGAGAACGAAATCGTTTCCAACAAAAACAAAAAAAATTGCCGCTTAATCATTTAATTTGACTTTGAATCACTCGTGAAACATTCTTACACAAGCATCTGGACTGTAACACTTAAGAATTTGCAGGCCAGCAACAAAAGGTATACAACAGACACCAGGAGCGAGGGATTACACGAGCCACGAGGTCACTTCCTGTCTGTAAAACCACACTGAGGGGTTGAAAAAATGGTGCGCGCAAACAAATTTGTGCTCAGCAACATTTCTTGAGTGAGGCCCCTTGCTCTTACCGGGAATGGGACATGACACTCTGGTTGGTTACGTTCCTATGATGCCTTACACTGAACATTTTGCCAAGATTATCCGTGGTTTAACTGATCCGGATGGATTGGACACACCCCAAAGGCACTTGCGCTACACTGGGCCTGTCTGCGATGCACAATGTCAGCGGGGTGGGACGGGAATTCTAAGCTGCTTCACCAGGCTTCTAAGGAGTTTCTGTCATTTTAAATGAAGAACGGCATTGAGCTCTGTTGTGCGAGACCAACACCACGTGTCAGTGTGGCAGTGGGGCTCACGTCACACATCCTGGATGGACCAGGTGTATTATGGACCTTAGATCTTGCACCTCTTAGAGAGGGGCCCACTGTGGATAGGCTGCACCAGTTTGAAAGAAAAGATGCAGGCTGGAGGAAATCTGTCTCCCCAGCACTTCTTCTCCAACATCATAATTAAACGGCGAAGTCAGATTGTGAATATAGATATCCGCGGTGCTCATTGGTGCATCAACAGCACGCATAACACATGACTATAACATGGCTGCATTTTTCTTGGTTAATAAGTAAAAAAACAAAACAAAAAACATCACGTCATTATTTGTGCGTTCCCTGACTCAAACTCATCCCTACAGGATGCAGACGTGGACACCAGACAGTTAAAAACTCACTTGACTTCAAGAGTGTGAAAGCACAGGGGTTTCTGAGCTGTTTTTGTTTCTTCTCTTTTCCTTCACTTCATTCTCTCCCCTCCGCCCCTCCACTCGCTCCACACCGCCGTCATGCCTCCCCTTCATCTCAGAGGATATATAGAGGAGAAAAAGATTTAAAAGGACTGGAAAAAAGCTCAATTGTTTATTGATTTTATAATAGGCTTAGTGCAAGAAATAAAGTGGGGGGCTGGTGGGGCGGTGTGGTCAACCAGAGGCGATGGCGTGACAAACACGGGGCTTACGCGCAGGTAACAGGGGCTTGAGTGCAAATGCCGGGATATTGGCTTGAGCCCTTTTCTGTTTTTCCAAATGCCCGTTCGTGGCATTGTTATCCTGCTTTTAAACCAGTGTAGACATAATCGCTGCTCGCACAAACAGGGCACGGCCTTATTGGTATGAAAGAGTGTGTATGTGGGTTTGGTGGGGGGGGCTCGCTTCAGGAGGAGATAACTGTGTAAGCGAGTGTGGCTGCATACGTTGAGACAATGTAATTTAAAAAGAAATGAAGTGAATCAGTGATGGTTATCGGTGGAAAACTGAAAATCCATTTTATTTATGTTCATGTAAATAAAAGTATGAACATGTAAAGAAATCAAGCGACCGGAATTGTTGGTAGAGGCTTCATGAAAGAGTGTGTATGTGTGTGGCTGAGCTTGCACGAGTGTGTAGGGTCTGATATATGGATGATAACACTAATTAGCTCGTTTTGTTTGGGGCACAACACTCATTAAAAACCCAGTGGGGCCATTAAAGTTACCGTCCCTCCAAACCGTCGCTGCAGCCATATCCATCTCGGCTGCTATCTCCGCCAGCCCTCCCTGCTTTTAATGGCCTCGGCTTCAGGTTGTTGGGTTGAGCAAAGATTTGTGGGACTTGGATCGCTCCCTTTCACCCCACAGCCCACCATCCATATCTCTTGATTTCTATTTAAATCTCTCGCCGCTTCACCTTCTCACGCTGTCTCTCCGCGTCACTCATTCGTTCTTCCACAATTACACCGTCCTCTACCTCTACTCCAGGCTACCATCCCTGCACTAATAGCTGTTTGCTGAAAAGAAACCGGGGAGGGGATCTGCGCTCTTCAGTCCTGACAAGGAAGGGGGGCGGCGGTTGTTTCTAGGCTTTACACAGCAATGTTGCCGTAATTCCGACAAACCCATGATTCAGAGTGGCTTGCCGAGCCATAAGGCAGCTGCTAGACTGCAGCAAGAGAGACTGAAGACGCAGGCCTGCCAGGATTAGACGAGCAGGTGTAGCATCCCGCTAACAGATACAGCACAAAGCCAGATTCAAGCCCATTCTCTCTGGGGCTAACTTTGCGAAAGCTAACAGCTTCTGCTCTACTAAAAAGAGGGTTCAAGACAGTCAACATCGACTATTGTGATCATGTTTCACCTGGAGGAAGAGCCACAGTCCCACCAGTTCAGGTGTGGTGAACGTGTTTGTCGTGGTAGCTGGGGTACCCTCCGAGGGTTTAGGAATACCATGAAACAAAATCAATCCATAAAAAAATACAGTAAGTTCCTCTTAAGTCTTGTGTATGCTTTCCATTGCTGTCCAGGAACATGAGCACAGGCAGGCGCGTGCCATTCAAGCGTTTTTTTTGATACCTAAACTCAGGTATTGTCATCTTTCAAGCGTCACTCGTACTGAACAGGTCTAACGCTGCCATAGAAGAAGCTGTTTGATATCCAGACCTAAGCATGTGAATCACAAGATTAGTGGACCAGGAACATGAGTGATGCAGCTGTTAGGCCAGTTGTGTTCCCAGGATGACAACAACCAACCCCCCCCCCCCCCCCCCCCAAAAAAAATGGAAGATGCTGCTGCACAAGCCCGGGCCCTCAGGAGAGGCGGCTAGTCAGGAGGGGCCGCTGAAGCAGGGGTACGGCATGAGTACCGTTCAAGACATGGAAGAAATGTCTTTTGAAATATGAGTGGAAGGTCATTTGTCATTTTGCAAAACTGGTTTGATTTCATTTCACCTGCTTGCAGAAACGACAGCACGTGAAGACTGAAGACTTGCAAATGCACCGGACCTTTCGCAAAAAAAAAAAAAGACAAATGAAAAAAAAAATAGTTGGGGTTGTGCTTCACAAGCAGGGACCCTTAAGAGGCCCTTCCTGTAGCAGTTGTTAGTAAAGCCTGGATAACCCACTGACACATGCTCAACGTGGCAGGTCAGATCTCCTACACCCCGTTTGCCATGTTGTTGAAAGGCAAGCCTGAAAATATCCTCGGTCTCAGGTCTGGATATTAAGAGTGTTGATTAGATATATGAGTTTGCCATTTGCCCACAGAGTGTGCAGTGTCTCTGACAGAACTAGGGACCATATGGCTGGTGAGAGATTTCCCCCCTCTCTTCCTCTTCGCGCAGCCTGACAGCTGGATGGCTGCTAACTGGGGACGAGGAGGCTTGGCAGCTGCAGCTGAGAGCAACGCTTTGATGCCGCTCACCCTTTTTCACTTTTCTCTCTTCCTCTTCTCTCTCTCTCTCTCTCTTTCTCTCTCTCTCACACACACACACACACACACACAAACACACACTCGCACATTCAGGAAACCCACTACTACTGTAACCAGCACAAACTTTCTACAGGTTGGGCAAAGATGACCAAGGGACAGCATCATGGCTCTATTCTGCTGGGTTTCTTTTTTGTTGTTGTTGTATTTCTTCAATTTGGTTGAAAATATTAAGTCTTTTTATGAGCAAATTTTGGCAAAATTTGCTGAATAGTTTCCTCTGTTGCAGCTCTCTTAGAATAAGGCCAGCGAATTAAAAATACATTTCCTTTTGCTTTCCAAGATGTGCGAACGCGCTGTCGACAAGATGACGTGAGGACGAAAGAGGGGAGGGCATTCACGGGTGGGAGGTGGAGGGGCTGCAGTCATGTGGTGTAGATGAGGAAGAGGAGGGTGGAAAAAAAAGGCTGCTGGGAAAACATAAGATGCAAATCTGACAGGCACATTCAAGGGTTTTTTTGGGTTTTTTTTTTTTTTGGTACGCTGATTCAATTCAATTTTAAAACAGAAAAGAAAGATTCATTTAGATGTTTAGATGCAGATGTCTGGATAGTTCCAGCAGAAAGAAAGAAAACTTTTGAATAAATAATTGTTAAAGCAGGCAGGTGTTCTTATTGTTTTTTTGGGTTTTTTTTTTACCTCTGCCAAAGAGGTGTTTTTGGTTAAGCTGAAGACCAAAGGCTACACGTTTCTAAGTTTCCACGCCGGATCTCATCTTCTTGCTCGTGTGATTCCTCAGGAAAGCCTGCAGTGAATTTCTTCAGATTTAAAATATCCACTGGGACTCAAGGAGGAACTGAAAACATTTCGGTGGTCAAAGAGCAAAGTCTCTGTCACCTCTCAGCTGTGATAAACGTCCCGCTCTGGTAAAAGTGATATCTCAGTCACGCCTTGAGGGACTTTTTTATTTTTAATTAATTGAGATAATTCAGTCTTTGAAAGACAGAAATTCAGTGAAAAAAACTGACAATATCAGATGATCCCTTCCTGTCCATCCGTCCTTCCTTTTTAACTTTGTCCTGCTCCCTCTTGTGTTTAGCCTGCCCAGTCCTCTACTTCCCTTCATGCACTTCTTCCCCTCCTTCTCCCTTACCCTTAATGCTGCACCCCCACCCTCTCACACACACACACACACACACACACACACACACACACACACACACACACACACACACACACACACCCTTGCATTCTCTCCATCAGCGGGCTCCTCTTTCTATCGTGCCTCTTTATGAGGGTTCCCTGTTGCTGTCTGCTGAGGGGAGGAGAGGAGAGGAGAGGAGAGGAGAGGAGAGGAGAGGAGAGGAGAGGAGAGGAGAGGAGAGGAGAGGAGAGGAGAGGAGAGGAGAGGAGAGGAGAGGAGAGGAGGATGTATAAGAGCAGGAAGAAAGCGGGGAGAGGAGTTTGGCTGGAGCTGAGGAGAGCAGCTGGGCACAGCTAACAGGGAATGATAATGACCTCAGAAATCTGCTGTTCGCTCCACAACAATAGGGTGCTCAGTCGCCTGGAAAATTGTGTTCATCAGCTAGCTCTGCTCACTTACTAATTGACATTGCCAAATATTTTAAGAACAATTGGAATGTGGCAGGGGGAGCGAGTGAAAAAAGCGAGCCCGGAGATCTTAATCCCTGGACTTAATTCCTCCCTCACTTTTCCACCCATTCACCATCTCTCTCTCTCTTTCTCTCCCTCTCCCTCTCTCTCTCTCTATCCCTCTCTCTTTGTGATGAGCAGATAGCTACAACTAAGAAAGAGGCACATTTTTCATGTCACTTTATGCTCTCATGTCAGCACCCTGATGTTGACACAAAAGGCTTTTTATGTGACCTGTCAATGGGGTTAAGAGGAGCAGGCCGAGAGGGGGAGGAGGGTGGGCGGCAAAGTATGACAGAGCGAGGGAGAGAAAGAGAGAGAGAGAGAGAGAGAGAGAGAGAGAGAGAGAGAGAGAGAGAGAGAGAGAGAGGGAGGAAAAAAAGTGAGGCGGATGAGCAAAGGGGGGGGCAAGAGAGAGCAAGAGATTCCTCAGTCATGGTATCACATGTCTGGCCCTCCATTTTTAATGAGGCAAAGGTCAATGTATTCTCTTGCTCTTTCACGCACAGGAGGAACCCCAATCATGCCCAAGTTAACTTGTTCAAACAAAGCCCCCCTCGCCCCCCCCCCTCTCTCTCTTCTCCACCACCACCGCTGCCGCCGCCCAGCCCAACCAGACCCGGCTGCCTACCATCCAGCACCACCCATTTGCATACCCTGACCGAGAGCCCTGCCTCATTTCACAGGAATCCTGCATTGACGGAATCACACAGCTGTCACCCGACACAGAAAATGAACTTCACCCTTCTTTCTGTCGCCGGACGGAGAAAAGGAAGCTCTTTCAGCTCCTCCCGCCCCTCCGTCCCTCCCGTTAAGCACACACATAAACAATCAGAAGAAGAGAAACTTTAGTTTGACTCCGTGGAAGAGGAACAAACACTCATTTAGATCTGTGCATTTATATGGGAGGTTGAAACTGAGTAAACACACTCTGATCGTTGTGACTGCAATGATAATTTCCCCCCTGTTTTTAAGTCACTTTTGAGTCTCTTCTCCTGCAATCAAATTAAGTTTCTCTTGCATTTGAAGGAGTCGCGAGTCACCTTCGCTCTCTCTTCTCTTGCTCAGCTTTAGCAATGTCACCAGAGAAGATAGCTTGTTGATGTATTAAGAATATTAATATGCAAACAGTCTACCTGACGGAGTAAGGCAGCCTTCTGTTATAGAAAGATAAATATTATGTTTTAATTATAAAAACATAAAACAGAAATGGGGAAGACAGACGAAGGAGGGGTGTGTGTGTGAGGTGTGTGTGTGCACGTGTGTGAGGTGTGTGTGTGTGTGTGTGTGTGTGTGTGCGCGTGTGTGTGCCAGGGAAGGTTGTTCGAGGAGAAAAGTAAGCTATGTTTTGGCAAAGATTTGGAGTAGTGGATGGCATAATGCGATGCTGTTTACTGAGGAATGTGATGCCCTGTCATCTCCTCCTTCTTCTTCCCTTTTCATCACCGCTCCTTCACTCTCTCAACAGTCCGTTTTTTTTTTCGTCTTTCTTTTTTTTTTCTCTTCCCCTCCCCTCGCCATCCTGGCTTCATAACCAAGCAGGGAATCCTAACGTGATCATTAAGACATAAAAAGGACTGATAAATGTTTCATAAGGACAAGGCTAGCCACTGATCGCCACCCAGGAATACAGAGGAGCAAACGGAGGCTCACAGTCCTTCCCTCGATCAAACACACTCGTCGGAATACAATTGGAATTTTAAAACATCTAAAAAGACTTGCCTAATTCCCACCATGGGCGATATTTACAAATTGAGCATGAGAGACGGGGTAGGAGAGAGAGGGGAGAGAGTAAGAAATCAAATGAACTGTGCGAGGAAAAGGAGAAAGAAGAACAGAGAAATAAATTAGCCTTTTATATTGTGCGAGCGTGTACAAAAATACTAAGTCTGCATTTATCCGAGACATGTCAATCAGTGCAGCACACTGACAATTAGTGCGTTTGAATAGAACTTTTATCATTTACCAGACACCAGAGTCCTGACCTACTGTACAAAAATACAGCTCAGGGAATGAATGTGCCTGTAACACAATGACTGTCTATTTAAGTTTTGTGACACATAAAAAATACAGATATGACAGGCCAGACTCCTTCAAATGAGTGGGGGGTAGAAGGCTCAGGTTTTGTAACCACCGAGTTCTCTGATTATAGAGAAAAGAATAGTTCAAGGGGGGAAGTAGAAGAGGAACGGATGTCAATTACAAAGAAAAAGTAATTTATGCAGAGGGGAGAGACGGAAAAAATGAGAGGCATAATTCATTATTTTTCAATGCACATAGGTTTACACGCATGTACGCGCACACTCGCAGAGGGCTGGCCTCATTTCAAAGAGCTGGCTGCAGATGGTTTAGGAGCAATGTGGCATAAAGTAGTAGGAGGTATGTTACTTATTCTGGCTTTCAGTGTCGAAATGACAAGTTAGCTCTCACCCTGTTTATTCACTGAGATATTATTAGCATCTTTTCCATAACAGCCATTTGACATGGGAGTGTTTGGTTGCTTGGGGCTTTTTTAACATCACCCCCCACGTGTGCGAAGGTAACAAAAGCACTCTTTGCAGTTGTACCTTGGTTAAGCAACGCGCTGAAATTCACGTACCTCTTTACCCACGAGCGAGGCATCAGGCGTTTTTTTGCGGACAAAACTGTAGCATAGCATATCAGGAGCACGTTCATTTTTTGTTTCTAGTGTGAAAATGACGTCAGGATTTTTTCATCTGTTTCCTGGTAGGCTTCTTTTTTTTCGGGCGAGACAGCAGGACTTTTTCAGCCATTGCTCCGGCGACAAAACTGACTTGTGTACTAGCGATTTTTGTGAAACAACAACCTGTGATTTGGTTAAAGCAAGAATTAAATAAACAGCAATGAAACACACAAATTCATGATGATCAACATGAAAAAAAAAAGAATATATTTGTGTTCTGGTACCTGGATCAGTCCATTAGACTCTTACACAAACTGAAGTGAGACTGGACTGGCAGGTCAGTTAGGGTAATCGCTCGTTTCCTCGGTAACCAAAATAGACTTTTTAATCACAAAAAAGTTGCATAATTTGATCACAACTATCCACCTAACTAATACACAACTAATATGAAACAACAAATATGTTTTGAAAGGAAATTAATTGCAGCCCATTTAATTTTCTGTGGCTAATTAATGTTTGGTGAATGTCCAGTTTGAGAAAGATTTCAGCGTAATACTTGTTTATTATTGTGTAGCATAATTTGCTCACATACTCCTGACCAAAGCTGTGTTTAAAGAGCCTGACAAACAAATAAGTGCATTTTCATATTTTTAAATTAGGATCCAGATTACTTTGAGAAAACCAGCCTGGCACTCGTTCAGTCAAAGACGGATCAGTTGGAGAAGGCTGCCTCACCCTCAGGGTACGAGTGGTCAATTCTAGCTTTGGTCAAAGTTGATCTTAAAGTGTGTTTTAAATCTTCAAACCAAAAATCCTTCAATCAGATTTATTTAGTGCCAGGATTGATTGACTTCACCTGATGATGGCCAGCTAGATTAGCTGTGTCATCATGTATATCCATAACATCCTTGATCTTGTTACTCTACTTTATTCCAGTTTTAATGACATCGTAATTACACTAACAGTTTGGCTGCATGTGTAATTACACCCCCATTGTAACGACGCAATAAGATGAATATTCACGCTTTATAACCTGAGGCTTCAAGTCGGCAAATCCAATTTCAATTTGTATGGAGCCAGCATTTTGCCTGTTTGTTTGAGCCGCAGTAAAGACCCAGGGATATGCAGGCTAATCCTCACCATGTTAAAACGCTCTTCCCTCTTTTTTAAAAAATGTAGACATGGGGAATTCTCTGGAGAGAGAGAGAGAGAGAGAGAGCGAGAGAGAGAGAGAGAGAGAGAGAGACAGGGGAGATCCGGGGGAGAGTCAGCTGGGAGCCAAGAGGTGGGAGTGGAAGGTTGCGGAGGTACTTGTAAGGAGGACGTGTGCTGCTGTAGGCCTTACAAGCACGCAGCAAAGCCTATTTTTTGCATATTTAGCTACATTTGCCTGTAGAGTGGCAGCAGAATGGAGGGACGGCTAAATGCTAAATGGGGATTTTCACTGCCGTGTTATTTGTCGAAGAGCTGCCAAAAAAGGCAACGCTTTCCACAGCACCAGTCGCTATCGGATGGGAATTCAAGTCGGGTCTACACGGTGTTCCTTTGAGGCCTGAAAATTACAGAAAATAATAAAAACTGAGGAGGAGAAGTCAGTTCAAGGAGAACAAAATGAGTCAAATATGAAAAAAATGCATCATGTTATTATATCTTTGTTTTTCAAAGAAATACAGAATTGAATAGGAACGATGTTCAACGTTAGCAGCAGGGCTATGTTGTAATAAGGACGGTTAAAAGACATCTGACAAAGGTCTTTGTCTTTCTGCTCTTTTTCTCCCTCACTTCTTTCTTTTTTTCATTCATTGCTTTTAAACAACTGCCGCCTCTGAGACAAAAGCGGCGGAGTTGACCTTCTTTCACACTTGAGATGTTATTGTTGATTACTATAATTCAAGTTTAACTCACAATTGCTGTGGGTTGGTGGTGGGGCAGAAGCTCCACATATGTAGGTGCGCGTGCGCACACACACACACACACACACGCACACACACACACACACACACACGCACACACACACACACACACACACACACACACACACACACACTCTTCCAGACCTGTTTTTACTGAACAAGCAGAAAGTCTAAGATATTAAGATAAACACAATGGTACAGTGGCCACATCCTGTTCGCTATATGAGAGTGATATGCACACATCACATGAGCACGCACACACACACATGCACGCACACCCGCTTGTGCACACACACACACACACACACACACACACACACACACACACACACACACAAGAAACATGCATGCAGAGGAGGGGCATGACACCTTTTCTTCGCATTTTCTCTCACACATCAAAGCTTCTAATTTGAGAGTCCCTCCGCTCTAAATCACAGTTGTGAAGAAGTTTTGCTGCGTCTGATTAAAAAACAGGAAGTAGCAAAACAATTATTGAAACTTGTTTTGAGTCCCCCCCGACCTGATCCATCCAGTAATGTAAATACTTTATATTTTACAGTATTTCTGCAGCTCTGTACTTCCATCTTCACTGTGCTCTCTAGCAGGGTTTGCCATCTCTCTCTCTCATGCACACACACTCTGGCAAAGCTCGACGCTAACAAAGGGACGAAAGATACGACAGAGGAGGACTGACAAAGAGCCTCAGCAGCGCCAGGATGTCAAGCAGCGTCACCTGCCACTGAACACCAGCTACCTGTGCACACACACCACACACACACACACACACACACAAACACACACACTTAGGCCTTGCCGAGAGCAGCAGGCCTCTCTCGGAGTGTTACAGAGCCTAGCGTGACCATAGAGACAGAAAAATACTTTTTACCATAAAATAGAATGTTTTCATCAAAGTTGTGGGAGTAAGTTACTTCTCGTGGCAAAAAAATGAATCAAAGTGTAGGGACAAGCGCTATTCTGAAGTGACTAGACATTAATTAAACTGTAGGAACAAATTACATCTTGTGGCCACTAATTAATACAACAGCTGTTTACACTGTGTGGCCACAAACTCATCAAAGCATGGGAGCCACTTCTATCTATCTTATGGTCGCACAATATTTTTGTATCTCTGAAGAATATATTTTTCTTCTCACTCCGTCTTTAATCCTACCCTCGTTCCTCAAAGATGGCGCTCGAGGGGGGTGATTTAACCACTGAACTAAATCTAATGTGTTCTTCTTCTTTTTTTTGGTTAACATGCAGTGCTACCATTGATTTTATTTGTTAAGTATTATTTTAATTTGCTTATTTTCTTTTACAGCACACTAGATGTTAACACAGTACTTCTAAAGTTGTTGAAACGCCACGAGCCGTACTCATCACATTCAAAGTGCTCCAGTCAAAAGAGACAGAAAGAAACAGAGAGAGAGAGAGAGAGAGAGAGAGAGAGAGAGAAAGAGAAACTTCCAGCATTAAAATTCAGAAGATAATTACATCCACTACACCCCCACCCTGTTGAGAAAGTGTTATGTTTAATAGTCTCTATAAAGAAAATAGGTTTTTATCTCGCTCTCATTTTCATTAATTCCTAATTGGGGTGGGGGGTTGTCTGTTATTATTTCTTAGATTAAAATAAACATAGCCTGTCCCATGTACAAACCCATCACACTACACGGGCATGATAAGGACTTCATGCCTCTGTGAATAAATAAACAATTTCATCTCCACTGGTGGAATTAAGTTGCTTACAGCCTTAAGCTAAGCCACTCTGATTTATATTTATTTATAATTTTTTCTCAAAAGACTTAAAAGCACATCCCCGCTTTTGCAAATGAAGTTCAGAATATTTTTTGACCTGCTTTATATGTATATCTTTAATTAGTGTCTTGTTTAGCTTAAACTGACTGATTATCGCACAGTCGTGACCTAATTACCGCGCGCACTTCTTAACGCCGGCGCCGTGCCCTGAGGAGCAAGCGAAAGTTACCTTTAAAAACTTGTGTAATCATTAGCAACGAGCCTTGCTTAATCCCACTAAACATACACTTATCTAGCCCCAGCCGGCCTGTGTTTGCTGGGTACGGGGAGGGAAAAGGAAGGGAGGGGAGGGGATGCTTGTCTCCAACATGTTTATTAAAGACAATTATTAATCACTGTGGTTAAAACCAGTTCGTCCCTGCGCTCCCTGTCTTTACTCATGCTCCACAGGGATCTCGGCAGCTAACCTGCAATTGTGGATGCAATGATGAAGCAGGCCTCCTCTTGGGTTGCGTTCTCTTGAGTATTTTGTTGACATCTTTTTTGTCCAGAGGAGGACACTACATGTCCATCTCTGAGTGTGGTAATACAGCACACTGTACATTCACAAACCTCTCTATGAGGGTGTGTGATGGGTATTTAAACGAGGAAAGTATTGAATTATGTGAGGAATGTGTAGATTTGACGCTAAGGTTATTTCTGCCAAAAAATGTAAAGGAATATTTCATCTAAAAGTGTATATCACCTTTCAAGTACTCACAGATAGCTCTCAAGCACATGCAGATGTTGTTTTTTTCCCTCCCGCATTACCTCTTTGTGTGACTCTAGGAGTCAGAAAGAGCCAACCATGTTTAATTAGCTTGGAGCTAAAGGCAACTGATGGCTATCAACAGTGAAAAACATCCATGTTACAAACTGTCAAGCGCATTGTCTGGTATAATCCATGTCTATTTAATCTAGGAATGTGCTCAGCAGTCCACAAAGACTGATTTGAGCTAAGAAACTGTCATTCTACCAATTCGGCTCTTCTGTGAACCAGTGTAGACAAGCACAAACAAGTTACTTCAACTGAATTCGCCAGCTGGTCACACCACTCAATGCTTGTCAAAGAATATGTGGATTATACTGGAGTGTGTGTGAATGAATGGACAGATTTCCTGTTGCTGATGGCAATGTTACCCATTACCTTCAAGCTAAATACACATGGCTGGTTTGGTTTGCGCTCGAAACAACTATTTGTGAGAATCTGAGAGGCAAAGGTGAAGTGTCACTTTACAGTGCAACATATCCATGCATGTTAATCTGATACTTAGGTGAATCTATGCAGGTAGGACAATGGTACACAAAGCGTTATCATTCTTACCTGAAGATGGCGAGGAGGGATGTGGGCTGTCATCCTGGACGCTCCCCGTCTGAGAGTGTCCTCCTCCAGCTCCACTTTCCTCTGTCACGTTAGATGACCCTGGGGTTGTGGAACGGCTGATGGACTGGGACTCGGGATCACTGGCTGATCCGCGGCGTTCGTCAAGCCCTTGTTGCTGCAGAACTTCCTCGATGCCTCTCCTTTCTTTGCCATGGACGCGGGAGTGGACAACCATCTGATGGTATGTTCTGAAGACCCGGCCACAGTCAGGGCACTCCGAAGGCTTTTCCTTCAGGCTGGAGAGGCCATAGTCAATATTGGAGTGTCCCAAACCACCCAGGCTACCAGGAGTTTCAGCACTGCTGTGGTGAGACATCAAGTCACGGTGACTGTCAAAGCCTCGTCCATCCTCCTTCATAGACATCATTGCACTGCTCCCAACCTTGGACCCCTGCAAGGCTTCAGAGAGTTGCTTCTGCTTGGAGCTATCAGTGGAAGCAATCTGAGAGTAGTCCTGTTTCTCCTTAGAGTATGATGCCATAACACCAGCCCCACTCATTTCATCTTCTTGCCCAGGGGGTAAGTGGTGCTGGTGCTGCTGCTGCTCCTTAGGCATGAAAGCCCGGTCCATAGCCATCCCACGAGCCATGATCTGCCAAGCCTGGTAGCTATTGAGGGAATCCATCTCTGCCACTTTTGCAGCTGCTTGTAGGCGCTCCATGCAGCTTGACTTCAATGGCGGCACAAGGTTAAGACAACCCAGGAGTGAGCGCTTCTCATTTTCGCCCAGCCCATGGCCTATACCTGCTGCCATTGGGCCTAGCAGCTTCCCTAACATTTCCTTTTCTTTCATGGCAATGCCTGCTTTAGCCAGCATTTGGTGCTGCTCACTCAGGCCCTGTTTGTCTGGGGAAAGGAAGCCTCCCTGAAGACAGGAGATATAGCGGGAGTAAAGGTTGGCGTGAGCTTCCTGAGCCAGGCTGCTCATGCTGTTGACAGAGGCCATGTCCTGCTCACTGGGCGGGGGAGGCTTGTTCTTGATAGCCAACTTATTAAGATGCACCTTCATATGGTTCTTGAGAAACCAGGGTTCCTTGAAGCGCCGGCCACAGATCTGGCAGCAGTGTTCAAATGAGTCCTTGTGCTTGCGCATGTGGCCCTTGAGGAACCAGGCTTGGCTGAACACCTGGCCACAGACATCACAGCGGAATTCAGTGGCCATTTGCATGCCGCCGGCACCACCGCCACCCTGGCCCTGTGTGGTCTCAGCAGTGATGTGGGCCTTCTCCACATGACTTATCAGCTCCTCTTCATGGGAGGCAGCAAACTCACACAGAGTGCATTTGTAGGGCTTGTGGAGTATGCGAATGTGGCGGTCCAGCTCCTCGCGCTTCTTGAACTTCCCTTTGCAGAAGGTGCAACGGAAGCCTGTGGCCGGGTTGAGGGACTGTTCATCCTGGGTGCCTGCCGGCTTGGGTGAAGAGGAAGGCTGGGAAACTGTTTCTGGAGTGACAAGGCCTGAGGGTGGCTGGAGGCCACAGGCTGAGCCTAGTTGCGGTTGATGGGTGTTAGTGCTGCTGTTTAGGCCCAGATGTGGGGTCTGAGCTGTCTGGAGGAGGCCCCCACTCCCTCTCATCTGCTTGTCCCTCAGAATGGCCCTCTCTTCTAGCTCATGGAGTAGCCTGTTCTCTTCACGGACACGCCCACGGCCCTTACCAAGGTTGCCCAGCTTGTGGGTGCGAAGGTGGATCTTCAAGTTACCCTTTTGAGCTGCTCGGTGGTCACAGTAGGGACACTTGAAGGGCTTCTCTCCTGTGTGTGTGCGCATGTGCAGTGACAAGATGCTGTTAAAACGGAATCGCTTGCCACACAGAGGGCAGGGATACTTCCTGTTCTTGCGGGCATCATCTTCAATATCATTCATCTGGGACATGATGCCCAGGTTCTGGCCATTGAGAAACTGCTGCAGGTCAACACGCCCATTCAACCCACTAAGTGCCCCAGCGTCAATGTCTCGGTTGAGCTGATTGGCTAGTAGGGCCATCTGACTGCTGATTGGTTGACTGGCTAGGGCTGCGTGATGGGTCTTCTCATCCAGAGGTGTGGCTGCCTTCTCTTCAGGGATCTGCTGTGGGCGATGTAAGTCCGGGAAGGCGTGTCCTAGCTGGGCGGTAAGTTGGTGAAGTTTTTGACTGATGGGGTAGCGGCCATTTAACACTGCACTGCTCAGATGGGCATCAGCGTCTGGCACCGCTGACGACATACCAAGGCACAAACTAGAGTCCTCCATCCTGCAAAACCAGACAGAAAACGGGAAACACAAAAAAGACAATTTTTTTTTATTATGGTTTTGTTTAAATACATTAGGATTCCTTCTATAAAATATAAGAAAATTCAGCAAGTTTCAGGAATAAAGTCACTTTAAAATAAGTTCTGTATGGCTTAATAGGAGATGCTTGGTCTCAACATTCCCTTCCCTTCTGGGTGTGTTTGTTAACTCACAAGAGCAACTGCTCAAGTTAGCAACTTTGGCCTCTGACAGGTTTGTGTTGTTATTATTAGTATGTGACATCAAAAGGAAATGTAGTGTGACAAGATCGGCCGCATCTGTCTAATTATTCCAACTCTGACTGTTTGTGGGTAGTCGTGCTAACCTGGTAACCAGTAGAATAGATCGGTGCAGCAAGACTGAGGAAGACACCAACTGACAGGCAGGTGAAAATGTTGTCCATTGCACCTTCAGCAAATCAAACTACAACTATAAACTTGATTCTCCAATTCTGTTCACGTGACTGACAGTTGTTGAAAAACTATTATTTACAATCTAGGACCATTTTTTTGTCACTACAAGATTGTTCCAGGGGTTTAAAAAAAATAGCATTTAGATCCAATATAAAGTCATTTTCTTTTCAAATTCACTCCGATAATTTCAGAGCCTTCTCTTAATAGAGAATTGGTCATCATTCTTGTACTGACATAAAAACAACTTTGTATAGGAGTGTGAGAAGAGGGACAGCTGGACTGGTAGAGAAGAGAGAGAGACAACCGCCACACAAAAACACTTGGCTCAGTGAGAGACAGCTAAAGTTAGCTAGCTGGTAGTGAGCCAAGGAAAAGATATCATTAATGGGATATTAACACTCATTAGTATGTAGTCCAGGATATTCTAGCATCATCATATGGTTAGTTTAGCCTTTCAAGCTTCATATTGGTCCCCGTATTCATTGTCATATAAACCTAGCAAGAGAGCTGCCATTTTTGACAGTTGAAGTGTGAATTTAAGGTCGATGCGATCCAAGGATTCCTGACTTTAGAAATTCTTCAGTTCCCAGCGTCCTAAAATAAGGAAGGACCTTGTGAATCCAAAAATCCTAAATGTCATCCTGAGCTTAGATGAGGTAGAATTTTACACTGAGGGAGTTACTGCCATGAGGCATGTGGTTACAAATAGAACATTCCGGACGTCAAATCTTTGCTCTGTCACCTTGTACGAGCAAACAAATAACTACGTGAATTGTCTGCATCAAAGGCCTGGAGAAATGCTGCGCCTCCTCAGAACTTTTTCAAAACGTAACACCATTTTGGATGAAATAATTACTCTGTAAACAGACTGAACAGTGTGTAATTAAGCTACTTGTGCCCATCCTATCAGAATTCCTCCAATTACACGCCTTAATGAAACGGAGCAACGGCATTGTCAGGAAGCCACCGTAATACTACAATTACGATATTAACAATAGCACTTAAAACCAATGGGTTACTCCAGTAAACACAACAGTCTTATCTCAGCGCCACGACACTTGTCTTGGTGCAATTTTCCATTAAAGAGCCACACTACATTTGATGTGAATCACTTTGCTCGCTCTCTCTTTGCTGCGTTCTAATCCCCCAACCCTCCCTCAGTCGCTACCTGACCCTTTTACTGTTTCCAGGATGGAGAAAACAACAGTTGGTCATGTTGAAAGAGTTCCCAATTCATCCAAATGTACAATTAATGACACAAAACGTTTTATTCCCAGTTTGCTGTAATGCGTCTCTTTCATTTCATATTTATAACATCAGTGAATAAAAAAGGAATAACACTGGTGTTAATGCAGATCCATCTGCTCTCCAGATGGAGAGCTATACACATCTATCTGCACACTTCCCTTGGCTGCTGCAGGGGTCAAACCCTCGGAAACAATAACGGCGGTTTTGCTTTGGTCAACAAAATATTGTATAATATCTCATTAAGCTGATTAGTATGCTGCCTGGTAACGGTGGCAGCCACCGTGCTACAACGCATGATTAAAATCATCAAAAAAGCCTTTCATAGAGAGGTGGTGTAAAGCGCTGGCATTTGCTGAGTTCACTTCTAGGAGAGAGCGGGTCCATTTTAGGGAGCTTAAACGTTAAATATGCACACACACATGTTCAATAGGCCTACACACTGCACGGGCACAAAGGGCAGCTAAGGTTCCACCACGCCTTTCTTTTCCTCTCACTCCTAAAGCACAGAAGGATCTTCATTGGCTCATTTGTTTTGTAGTTCTCTTGAATTTTTCTCTAGGATCAGTAGGAGGTTAGTGGACATAAGGGGTGCCTGTTCTTTTAGCCACCGGCCCCTCCAACACACTGTCGATGGTGGATTCTTATCTCGCGGACATGAATCAGACTCTGTGACTGGCTTCTACTTCTGCTTAAAGGAATGTGACACTTGTGGGCTGCCCTTTGAATTCTCCTTATTTCTCCCCGCATGTATCGTAAAGCAATTCAGCTGAATTCATTAAGAATATAATAGGCATGCTATGTGTAACAGCTAGACACGCGTCTTTCAGAGCCTACTTAAATTCAGACGGATGACATTCTCATGTGACTTGAATAAAGCTTAGTTCATTTAAGAAATGAGGCATTTTAAAAGCTCACAAATAAGACTCATTTATTTGAGAATATTGTGAGGGAGCAGCAAGGAAAGCTGAAAGTTTTTTGGCTGCTTAAAATGTTTAAAATCATAGTTATGTGCCACCCTAGCTTCCATCATCAGGCGTGCTTATATTGGAGAAGACCTTATTTGAATGGGCCCTTTTTACAGAGACGGTTGCCTTTTGGAATAGAAATCTGTGATTTAAACTCGGCTGATGAGCTGTTGCTCATTTGTGGAGATAGCAGCTTGCCCTTTTCTTCAATTTGATTTCTGCCTTTATCTTTAACATATAACAAAGGCAGATAGACAATGGAATAATGTGAAATGAACTGACGAATCCAGTTTTGTGTGTGTGTTTTTTTTTTTTTTTTATAAACGTATCCTGGCTGACGAGCGTATGCAAATGAGGCACATTCATATGCGCGCCTTGCTCCCGAGTCATTTTATATTTTTTCCCCTGATTAAAAAGGACATTTCTTATGTGACATCCCCCCTCTGCTCATATCAACACACACATGCGAGGGAATTTGAGGGGAGTGGGAAGGCACATACACACACAAGCAAAGACTCAAACATAACCCTTTGACTACAGACAACAATTCAATATGCGAATGCCCTCTAAAAGACACCACGAGTGTGCTGCAACTCACCGAGCACTATCAAATGGCTGCCTGCTAGAATCACGTCAACAACTCTTTCTGTTCTGGCATCATCCTGCTGCAGGTCTCATGCTAAATATCCATCAAATACACAGAAGAAAGCAACTTATTAATGTAACGGTATTTTCCTTTTTGAAGATCAAAGGCTGCAGGTTTGTCATTCTTACCAGTGGTGTTAAGAAAACGCCATTTTTGGTCCCCATTACCGTTTATGTCACAAATGTAGCTTCAGCTCCACGATACAGTATCTATCAGCCGTTACTCTAACCTGTATAACCTTATCATTTCCTGGCATGTACAGCAATGCTGTCTCATTAAAACTATTGGTGCCTGCGATCCCTCAAAAACCACAAAGACTTCCTTTTGCTTTTTCTCACAGACATTTACTTGTTGTCTTTATAGTTTGTGGTTTAATATTCAGCAAAGCAACAAAATCATCCACACAGCAATGCAACTGATTTCACTCTTGCTCTTAATGCATTTTCTTTTTTCTCACCCAGCTTAATTAAAAGTATCTGTAACACAATGTCCACCGAGTTCATTTCTGTCTTATCAATATTAGCATGCATCATAAATGCATAAGGGATTTATATGTGCTTCTGTCTCATTGTAACCATATAAATTATTGAAGCATATGGAGCACAGCTTCAGTTATATAAATACCTATTATAAATTCCTACTGAAATAAACCATTTCAAACCAGCGTGTGAACATAATGCGCCTTGCCGCTCGGCCTCTTGTCTGTTCACTTTTGTCATAAAACTTTCCTCTGACATTTAAGACAAGAGGGATCGAAAAGCCATTAGTTGGACTTTACTTTGTTATTTTGTCATGTATCGACACAAAAACCCATCGACTAATCACAATGCAATACCTCATTAAGTCCTAATGAACGAATTCATTGTGTTAAACAAATCAATCATTATTCACAATGCGCTGAATTCCATCATATTTGCACCAAATCATTAATGAGATGGGAGCAGCGGCGGCAGCAGTGTGATGTTGAGGGGACAGTGTGGGTATTAACCATATGTTACATGTACTGAGAGTTGAATGCTAAATATTCAGTGATTAAAAAGCAGCAGGAGCTCCGTTCAAAAGCCAGAATTTTTTTTTTTTTAGGAGAGACGGTGCGTCCTCATCGCTGCGGTTGCTTTGGTAGGTACAACACATCTGTTTTGGTCCGACTGCAGGTGGAAAGAGTTTAATTAATCCAATAAAAGAGCTGATTCGCAGCCCTTCCTCTCTCTTTCTATCTCCATCCCTCTGTTTCTTTGACTTCACTTCATTATAACTTTCTGCGGTGCAGTGAAAACCCAGCAGACAGTCACACAACCCCTGCCAGATTCAATCCATCCCATGCCTGCAGCCTCTTAATCAAAACTGCTATCCCCCGTACCATCAAGAAGAAATCAGGCTTCAAAAATGGATTGTTTTTAAAACTCAGAACTCCCCAAACCTGCCGGCAGGATTGAAAGGAATGTTTTCTTTTAAATGATCACCACAATTACACCATTTGTCTTCATCAGAAGCTGCAAAAACACCATTTTCAGATGGTCTTTGAATGAGTCATGTATGTATGTTTCTGCCTAGAAGAATCAAAGCTTTACATTTTTATGTTTAATGAAAACCACTTTATTCTATACGTCTCATTAAAAATGTCCTGTTTGCCGTTATCAGATCCTGTCAGAGAACATGTGATGTTTCTGGGACTCCAAATAACGTGGCAGAAGGTCACTGAAAACTGGTCTGAACTGCAGGCGGCAGGATGTGAAAAGGCTGTAAATGACTCAACACAACTTATAAAAGAAGGCGCGCTCATGTTCATAGTTCAATATCTTTTATTATGTTTTTTTTTCTGATATTGCTAACAAGCCTGTCCTCCGTGGGGGAACGAACAAATAGCTCATCAAAAGCAGTGAAAATTACAATGCGTGACTGATTCCCTCTAGCCGACGTACTGATTGTGATGACAGGAAAGTACAGAGCGGGTATGAGGTGTCTTTGTTGGACACCCTGGAAGTTGGCGTCTCCATGGGTTCCTCCCATCAAAACCTGAAGGGTTAGGATTTTAAGCCGTTGCTGAAAAGCAGCCACCATTCAACCATGCTAACTTCCTTCCGTGTTTCAGGAGGCACTCATACACCACTCTATAAAGGTGAGAAGAATCCGTATATGGAGGTGGAGGGAGCGATGGAATGATCGGTGCATACATTGACAGCAGGTGTCCGTGGCTTCCCAGTGTAGAGAGAAGTTTTGATGGTCACTGCTGTTTGTGGCTGTAGTTGCGGGATACTTGTATGCAAAACCAGGAGCTCTTCATAACCCGAGCCAAGTGTTTTTGTGCCCAAACCAAACCAGTGCCAGCTAAGCATGTCATATTAGAGTGGAGCAGTATGGGCTACACAGCTTACTGTTACCAACACATCACACCAGCACCTGGGAAAATGAATGATCAGTTTGATCTGTATTTTTTTTACGATTCATACCAGAGTAAAGGTAATACTGCACACGTTATTTTTCTTCAGTTTTGCTGTTTCCATTTAGGCGCATCAGAACTTTCGTCAACCTTTGTATTGAACTTATTCTCGAGTGCCTTCGCTTCCAAAGTTCTACTGGGTCTCTAAGGTACTTCTAGTGTCCTGACAGAGGCCCTGCTCCCAGTGTCACCCCAGCAACATTCTCCTGACCTTCTGACACCTGAAACTGAATCAGCAACAATAAAGACTGACTATTTTGAACCAACAAAGAGCATCCAAGGGTATAAGATGTGTGAATAGCACTGAATTAAGATCACGCCACGGACGAAACAAGAGCCTGGACGAGCACAGACTCCACAGATCAGTGACAAATATGAACCAACAAGAGCCTCTCTCTCTCTCTCTCTCTCTCGCTCCCTCTCTCTCTCTCTCTCTCTTTCTTTCTCTCTCTCTTTCAGACAATATGTCATTGAGGGCTGTTTAAGAGATCCTGTCAACAGGTAGTTCAACTTTCAGCTCATCCCCGCTGATCACTGGGAGCCCTCCTGACAGGGAGAAAAGAAAGACACAAGGAGGGAGCGCGGGATCGGAGAAAGAAAAATGTTGTGGCTCTTTTTATCCGTCCGTCGCTCTGACAGCCTTGCAGGGGATACCATGGGAGGAAGATCAATGCAGGACAAACGGATTCCCACAGTTCATTGTTCCGGGCCAGCCAAATCATCTTCCCAAGACGGCCAGGAGCTCAAAGCTTCCCTTTATGATAACCATCCCTGGTATTATTCCCACTATGATGATGATGACCTGCAGATGTCTGTGACTGAGTGTGTGTGTGAGTGTGTGCACACATCTGCGAGCACCTCTCCCCTCCTGAGTGCGCTACAATAGTGGTCGCAGCGGCGCGGGCAGACCCCTGCAGCAGCGAATAAAGCCCAGCAATGAGTGCAAGATTAATAGTGCCCAACATTAGTCAGGCAAGTCTCTGCTTAGTGAAGTAAAGTGACAGGAGCGAGAGCCCAAAAATAAATAAAAATTACAGCAATTGACATGATGATGATAGGGAACGTGGCTCATCACGCACCAACACACAGCATCACCCCTGCTTCAGTACGGCAGCTACTTCTGTTGATAGGGTTGTTGGCTTCAATTTAACAGACACTGACATTAGCTTCAAACCCACGTTTTGCAGTTAGATGATATCGTCCTTCTGGGAATGTTTGCTATCAGTCCCTCCGATCAGATGAAGTCCTTCTTTTAAGGACAGTCCACCCCGAGCTGCTCCGATGGTGGTTGTTTTTTGCTCCCGTCACGTTCTCGCTCACGACGAGCTCAGTCCCGCACCTCTGAGGAGAGAGCGTGATCCCGGCGGAACACAAAGAGGACTCAAAAATCGAATAAATAAATGAAACAAAAACTACTTGTGTATTTGATTTTGCTTTGACAGCAAACAAAATGTAATCAAATTCTATAATTTATACATTTTTCCAGCGTTGGGAAATATTGCGAAAAACACTTTTACACATATTGAAAATGTTGTACTTTTACATGCTCTATGAAGTAGGGTTGGGGTTTTTTCCCCCAACATTCTGCAGGTCAGACCTGATTTTCCATGGCGTCCCAGGTGCGATGAGGGACACATGACTTGAGGTACTGCGGAATGATGGGAATTAGTCAATAAACATGTCTTCCAAACCCAGCGGCGAGGTTTAGGAGGGTAAAACTTCCTGTCAGTGTGCTAATTTCACGTTCGAGCTGTAGCCGGTTTGGTTATTCTTCAAACCATTTCCAACTTTCAGAGCACATTTCTAAAAAAGTCGAAGCCGTTAGAAAAATGCTGTGTTCACTGGGTTGAATGGATCTGAATGTGTTTCACTAATGGGTGGCACGGTGGTGCAGTGGTCAGCGCTGTCGCCTCACAGCAAGAAGGGCCCGGGTTTGAGCCCCGGCTGCAGCACAGGGTCTTTCTGGGTGAGTCTGCATGTTCTCCCTGTTCCTGCTGGGTTCTCTCTGGTACTCCAGCTTCCTCCCACAGTCCAAAGACATCAAGAGGGACCAGGTTAATCCAGACTCTAGATTGACCGTAGGCGTGGCTGTGAGAGCCAATGGTTGTCTGTCTCTATGTGTTGGCCCTGCCATGGACTGGTGACCTGTCCAGGGTGAACCCCGCCTCTTGCCCGTAGCCGCTGGGATTGACTCCACCCCCCCCACCCCCCGCGACCATTAACAGGACTAAGCGGAAGACAATGGATGGATGATCACTAACGCTCACGGACGCTGACCGGCGCTTGTAGAGAGATGTCCACCAATACAAGTCTATAAAAATGCAACATGTCACCAGGATTTGAAAGCAGAACCTCTATGGCCGAGGTAATAGTTCGTGTGCATCCTTTCATCTTCAGCCAACCGGGCAGTTTGAAGAGCCGTGCTGTACTAAAGCACACTTACTGCAAACGGTTACACAACTCATTTCCTTTTACTTTCCAGGAAGCCATTGATTCAAATAATTTCACAAGGGAAATGGAAATCAAATGTCTAAGAATTAAAAACATCCTTCTGTTTGGTCTGGATTTATTCATTCAACTTTACATCTGCACTGCAGGTCTATGCAACTTGACAAGAATCAATGCAGACATGCAAGCAAGCTTCAGGTCTGTGCACATCAACATCCATGTTGTAGTGGAACGAAACCACTGAAGCAGACTCACTCCAACATCTGAATCATCTTCAGGAAAATAAAAAAAAAAAAAAACAAACAAACCCAGAAAATAGACAATGAAAACACAAAACCAGGCTCAAAAGAACAGTTCAGGTCGGATTACTGTGTTTACACGCATTTCAAAAGTCCAGTTTTGGTCAGACCAGGACAATAACACTAATTTTCTCTCACACCATGTGAGCGCACTGGCAGTTTACACCACATGTAGCAACAAGAGTGAGAACGTCCTCAGCCTCAGCAGCAGCGGTGGAAATCTACTGTACCTGTGTTTGGACACATATGAGAAACTGTGTTTAATCTGGATAACGTAGAGAAAACTGTTTAAGTGACATTTATCACCTGACATCGTGGGACAAGCCGCTTCTCTTTAGAAATGACCTTTGATGGCTGTTCATGCTTAAATACCAGTTCAATAAATCCGGTCACTCTAAATGTGTGCTGTCACAAACCTCTCGTCTTCTCTAAACGGATTTAATTTGTGACTCGGATGTTTTGTAATGTACCTGTGTAGCGACTGAAATCTTCTTCCTGTCAAATCACATAAAAAAACCAGGACACACTCATGTGTGTGTGTGTGCGCGTGCCTGCGTGTGTGTGTGTGTGTGTGTTAGACAGCAAACACGGCAGTGGAGAGCACTCACGCATGGCTAGCCTGCAGGGAGAAAGAGGCCAGAGAGACAATGACCACAGTGTATCTGTCACAGCTTACATCACTGGTCACCCACAGCGCCGCATGTGAATGCAGTTAACACACACAAAGAGATCCGCGGGTCACCTGATGGGGGCGGCGGTCCCTGAATGACAGCGGTGACAGCGTGGCAGATTAAAACACTACAATCTCACTTGATTTCTCAGGTGTCGGTGGCAGCGAGAAAGAGACAAACAGAGTTGAATGTCAATACGGCCTAAACAACAGAATATCAGAAATAATTGCCGTTTTCTTCCGCTCACGCTGGGCCTGTTCTGGTGGAGGCTGGAATAATGACTGCAGTCGATAGGTGGAGGTAATGGTGGCGGCGGCGTTAAAGGGAGGAGTTGTTGTGACAGGTGCTGAAATCAAACTAGGGAGGCAGGGGAGACAAAGGTTCAATTTACTAAGAGGAGACTTTAATTGTTACACAGCTAATTAAGAGAAGAGGGATCTTTTTTGCATTCTCAACTATTTACTGAGAGCGGTGTGTGTGCATACATCGGAAGGTAAATTGTGCCTTCAAGCCAAGAGAGCCCCTACGTGTGTGTGTGTGTGTGTGTGTGTGTGTGTGTGTGCAACCTCAACATACAACATATCTTTTCACAGCTTCTCTGCTATTGGGAGTTTGGGACTTTCTCTTTTTATCAACTAAAACAAAAGTCTATGGCTAATTAGCAGCACTCATTACAGGAAGCGAGTCAGGTAATTATTTTACATCACGCTGCCGATAATTGAATGATTCTTCAATGTCTGAATGACTGTTTGAAAGTATCTCTTTTTCTTCGGCGTAGAACACCCCCCCCCAACCCCCACCTCCTTTACTCCTTCTTTCTCTTTGTCTTTGAGGGAGATAAGACGATACAGGTACCGCTGCCATATGCTCTTGAATGAAAAAGCACTTCTGTCGAAGCAAATGGGATTTTTAAATATTGAAACTGTCGCATGTCTTTTTAATATGACCGTGTTAAATCTCTCTTTATTCCATCACTTTGATAAACTCCCCCTTTTCTATCTCTCCCCTCTTCTCTGTCTCCTTTTTTTTTGCGTTAATCTGAAGAGTTGGAGAGGAACTTTAGCTCTCGCAGAAGTAGTTAAAACTTATTATGCAACCATGCTGTGTCTTTCTACTTTTCTCCTTTTAAGCGGCGCACTTCCTGTTTAAGAAAGCAAACTAATCTTATCAAAGCCATCAGGAAGTGGAGACTTGAGTGGAAATGCTTGTGATTCTCTGCATAAGTTACAATATGTCTTCTTATTGTTTTCACACGCTTTCCTGGCACAAGGCAAGAAAGAAAAAATAACAATAAATGCACTCTCCTTTTAAAGTGAGATATCTACAGCAAGCTAATGCTGCAATATAAAAAAAAGGATGAAAAGGGAGAGTGCATTATCTACTTTGAGGGTCGGGTGTATTTATTACAGACTAATTGTGGCAGAGGAAGTGCTTTAGAGGGGTGTGCTCTCAGGAGAGAGGGCGGAGGGCCTCAGGGAAATAAGAGAGCATGTTTATCTATCAGACTTTATCAGAAAAATACCGTGGCGACTGCTCTTAAGATCACAGATGGCTTTTTTTTTGGGGGGGGGGGGGATGAAAGGTTTTACAAGGGGGAAATAAAAGAAACGAACAACGGATGAAGAGCGAGCGAGGAAGAGAGGAAGAGACGTGCCAGTGAGGCTGCGTTTGCGTGGATGCCAACTCCTCGGCCGTGATTAAAGCAGGAAAGAGAAGTTGGGTGAAAGCTCAGAGGAGACCTTTCTGTGAAACGGACTACAAAACACACACTCTCTCTGTCTCTCTCTCTCTCTCACACACACACACACACACACACACACACACACACACACACACACACACACACACACACACACACACACACACACTGTTGCTGAGATACTCAGACACACCTAAGCAATGACAGGAATATATTCAGGAACAATTCATTCATGTGTGAGAAGTCAGTAACAGGAGAGAAAATTAAAACCTGAAGGTAATTTCAAAAGTCTCTCTGAAGCTGCTTTCACACGCGCGCCACAAGCCTGAACTTATTACCCGGAGGAGTCGTATGTGACAACACAAATGTCCGAGTCAGTCGCACAGGACATTAAACAGACCCAAACCTGCCAGCTCCCTCCACCGCTGCCGCCGCTGCCTGCGTAGTGTCTGACTGAGCCCGCCAGTGAGGAGAGCTGCTCGGGTTCTGGAGATTTTACACCACGTTAATGACGTTTCTCTCAAGCAGCAAAAGGCTACAAATACACGTCTGTGTTTAAGGGGCGACGCCAAGAGACAAATTGAACCAACACAAAGAGACTCGGTTGTTTATGACCGAATCACAAACCAGCTTTGTGACCACAGCGTACTTTTTTGGAGCATTGCTGGCCGCCTCGTCCCCTCAGGCCGCAGTGCTCCAGTGGGTAAGGACGTGTCAGACACACACCATCACCTGTGAAAAGTTGATTGATTTGGGATATTTGAAGCCATAGTTGATGTTTAACCACATCTGGGATGGAAGACAACCATCTGCCTTTGGTTCAAAACACTTAAATTCACCTTACAGCAAGTACAGATGGAACTTGCGTATTTGGGACACCATTGAGGTCACATTCTGTGGGGGATTTTTTAAGCTCTTTTTTTTACCTCCCCCCCAGTTTTTCTCCTCAGTTCACCTGACCAAGCCGTCCTGGTTGCTGCTGCACCCCCTCTGCCTCAATCACATGACATCGCCCCCCCCCCCCCCCCCATGGCGAAGACTTTCAAAAGGGAGATACGGCACGTGGGCGCATCACGCCACCTTTTAATTGAATTAAGATTACAGTAAGTTTTTAGTTAATGTCTCGACACTGAAAGACCACACAAGTGTGGAAGTTCCTACGTGTGTGTGTGTGTGTGTGTGTGTGTGTGTGTGTGTGTGTGTGTGTGTGTGTGTGTGTGTGTGTGATTCTTCAAAAGTATGCTCTGGCGGCGTCCCAGGATTCCTTGCTTCTGTCGACACCAGAGCTTCATCTCTCCGCTGTCTGTCCCAGCCAACACTGCATTTCTCACATTCTTCTCTGCCCTGCCTGACCTTCAGCATCATCAACGACTTATCTTCCACAACAAAGGCCACAGTACACACACTCATTAAAACCACACAGCGCACACATACACATACTTGTGTGTACTCTGGTGGGCGGCTAAGTTCATTAGGCCAGTGAACGTTTATAATGAAAAATGACCTCTATGTTGGATGAAAGTCTCCCTCCAGACGTTGGACACTGTCTCGCTACGCTCGTCTGTTTATTACAGAATAATGTGAATTCAATACATCAAAATATGTAAAGCAAACACATCACGATGCTGCGCAGGGAGGAGATGCCATGTTTTCCATCTGATTAGGTGCTAAACTACAGGAATGTGTTGCTAACATTCCGAGCAGGCGACTGTGGCCTTTGGGGAGGAGTGATTTGTATTTATACGAGGCACAACTGCTGTGTCCAAATGGTGGCCTGCAACTTTTATTGTTTGTGACAGAAATATCTTGACATTTCCAGTAGCATTATGAAAATGTCTGACACCGGCAGTCTGGCCGAGGCGAGCTAGCTGACTAGCCGGCTGCTAACTGCTTGTGGCTGCCACTTGAAGGGAACGCTGAAGAGGCTGCATCAATTTCCCTCAAATTTTCTCTCTCGGCACACACATGCGTCTCCTACCAGGTCCAGAGCAGCCTCGGGGTGTTGGATGTGGGCAGTTGTAGGGGGTGGTGCTTGGGTGTGGGTGGATATAATCGGCGTGCCCTCTGCCGTCTCCCATCACCACAAAAACCCCTCTTCCTTTCTGCCTCACCTCTCTGGTGATACCCCCCCCCTCCACACACTCCTCCAAACCCTCTCCATATTTTCTCCCCCTGCATCTGATTAAGTTAACAATGTGGTGTTATTTGCATGCTGATTTCGCAGATCCCCACCCCGCTGCCGCCGCCACCCCTCTCTCTCTCTCTCTCTTCCTTGGTGTATGTCTCTCTCTCTCCTCGATTCTTTGACAAACAAGAGAGGCAGGATCAGAGTAATGTGATAGCACAGCAGCCAGCCAACGCAATCTGCCTCAAAGACCAGGTGTGCGCAATCCACCTCCCTCTTAATTCCTGCCCCCGTCATTTCTCTTGTTTTTATTCTGTTATTCTTCTTTTTTCTTTCCCTCCCCTAGTTCTTCCTCATCGTCTCCTCTCATCTATCCCTGGTGTGTTTATAAGGTTGTATTATAATCAAATCTTGAGCGAGGGAGGCCTGTCTTTTTTTATTAATTATAGGCCGCAGCTGATGTGAATGTATTCCGAAAGCATCTTCAAAATAGGTCGGCGGTACAGTTTGCTATTCTTATCACATATAAATGTCAACACGGTGCAAAGCCCTACAAATTAGTTCAGGCAGGCTTCAACCCCCATTTAACATTTAAAGCGCCATTCTGTAGGGCTCAAAGAGCGATTTAAATCAGTTTACACACACGCACACATACAGGCTATATATAAATATACATACATACACACACAGACACACACACACACACACACACACACACACACACACAAAGATAGGGCTTTCAAACTTCTCATTTCAACACAGACATTTAACTGCCAGCCTTGTTGCACCGTCGAGAGCCGGGTGGGAGAACAAAAAAAAAAAGATATAAAGAAACAGAAACAATGCATTAGCTTTCATGAATAATAAATCTGCCTGTCCTTCCACACACACACACACACACACACACACACACACACACACACACACACACACACACACACACAAAAAAGAGAGATGCAGGTTTGGAGCATCTAAATCCACTGTCCGAGTGAATAAATCAGAACAGGGGGGACGTTTTCTTGAACTGCTAAATGACAACAATGATTTGAAACACATCTGTTCACGTGCAGTGCCAGCAAGCCCCTATAGAGCAGCGCGAGACAAAAGACGCCCAGCATTGTTGTTCGACATATCAGCGGCTGGGCATACCAAATAGAGTTTACTCATCTTACACATACACACTGCAAAGCGGAAAAAAAAAAGATCCATTGATGCAAACAAACATAATCAACAAATAGGAATCACGTACAAGCCACCATAAAACAGTTGGCATTAATATCCTCAACAAAAACACGACTGTATTATCCCTCTTTCAATAGGAAATCTGAGATGGCTGGTGATGAATTAAAAGCTTGATCCGCCGGACGTGACAGCTGGACATAATTGAAGGAAAAGGCCGACAATGGCAGTGAAGTTATAAGAATCCTGGCTGGAATCCCGGGATCAAGAAGCACTCCCAGCACCTGAGTTTGAACTGTTACATGCCATTGCACGGGGTTCTTAAGGCCAAACACGATCTTCAGTTCTGTAGCTCATTTTTGTGACTCATCTTTTACCACTCAATGCTAACTAATGATCTGTAAACTTCACAAAGACGTCCCCCCCACCCCCCGCATCGCTTCTCTCTGACTCCAGAGTGAAGAAAGAGCCAGCCACGGAATATTTAGCTCCAAGCAATTGCGCCTAATGGCTAACAACAGCAAAACTGTCCAACACCCAACCAGCTGGCAACCCTAAAGACTGCTGAGTTACCTGGGTGCCACTAACTCGTCTTGAAACTTCCAAGGCAGTGAAGCTGCGAAGATGTTGTAAAATGACCAGCGACCTTTTCAACTATGTTGAGATTGTAGATAAAGTCTGGTGACTGGGATGTAATCTCTGTCACATCGCTCCTTCATAGTGAAGTTATGTCTCAAACACTGTGCAATCAAAACAAGAACCCAGCGAGCACTGGGAGTTGCCATCAGGAAATGTGGACACACACACACGCGCACACACACACACACACACACACACACACACACACACACACACACACACACACACACACACACACACACACAGTAAAGGACAAGACCCTGAGTCAGAAGAGTGACTACAGGGGAAAAGGGGTGACGTTAAGCCTTGAGTAGATGTTGGCCCTGTCAAGCTATTTCACGCCATCAAGACACAGGATCAACCAGGACCCACAAACACACACACACACACACACACACACACACACACACACACACACACACACACACGGAGCCCCGGAGCGGCAGCCTTGTTATGAAGCTTGCTTTGCTTCGTTACACTGCTGACCCCAGTCACTCCGCTGACTCTATGAATGTCTAGGAGGGACGAAGTCAAGCAAACAAAGCAGATTGAGATAAACTGAAAGATAACTCCCCTAAGAGACGTTTGGAAAATGTAGGAGGCCTAAAGGGTGATCCTCAACACTAATAAACTCCTCTATTGAGTCCTAGTTAGTTCGTCTATCGTTACACTATAGATATGAGCGCGTATATATTAGGTAGCTCGATATGAGAACAAGGCAGTGTAAGGGTCACAGAGAGACTTCAGTATCAGCTTACAACTGCCCTATTACATCAGCATAAGTAACTGAATCCTAAGAGCTAACTAGCTTAGAAGAGACCCAATCCCTCTGACTGGCTCTCCTCTACCTCTAGGCTTAGATATGACTCTTTTATTTTTTTTTTATCCGTCTCAAAGCAGAATGGGTGTGTCTAATGTGGACTCGCTGAAATGTCAAAGCGTTATATATCCTTTTACACACAGACGAGCCCCTAAGGGTTTAATTGACTACGCTGTAAAGTGAGTTTGAGAGCCGATGAAGATGAATATGTTTCATTAGAGGGCAAACAGAGCCTGATGGCTGCAATTGGTACTGAGAGGGGGGAGAGTCTAACGCTGCTGATAAACTGGACGACTTTCACAATCCTAACAGATTATGAGAAGACTGGAAGGATACACTGACCAACTGGCTTCAGCAGAGGGCCTTTTTTTGGGTGCTATGATGTCCGTAAAAAAAAGGGGGGGGGGGGGATCGTACAATTAAAGACCGGGGGATCAAAGACTACACAGCTTTAACCGAAGCCAAGAGAACGCACCCAACTCTCACGAGACCACGAGTAAACAAGAGTTTGCAGAGCAGTAAAACATGGAAACGAGAGAGCAGCCATTTTCATACAGGCCCCTACGGCGCCTGAAGAAAGAAAAAAAAAAAAGGAGGAAAACTCGAGATGCAGAATCCGCTATTTCTAAGCTCCAATCCGTGGTTATGATCGATGTTGTTGGCATTATGCTTAAGGTCACATGATGTAACCGCACAGTTGGAGCACTACATTTGAACACAAGCTATGGAATGGAGTCTGGGCTGGTATGTTGACCCGCACCATCAATCTGATTTCCAACCTGAGAACGAAGTCTGCCGATTTGTGGTTTGTACAAGGTTTGTATCGGCGGCTGATTCTGACATTCCTGAACTGATATCCCATCCCTAGCGGAGGTGTAGCCTAGGGGACTAAACACGTGGGTAACTGTGTTACAGCCATTTCACTTTTCATCGAGACTTCTTCAGTTCTTCGAGAAAACTGGAACAAGTTCAGTTGCCTGCAACACGGCGCCGAGGCTTGCCGTGAGTTACTTTTTGGTAACATCACATGCTGCCAAGGCTAGGCTATGTACGCTAATGCTAGGTACTACAGATATGGTGGTAGAGAAATTTACCACACAGGTTAACGGCAGGTAACCTTCGGTGGCGTTTCCTTTGTTGTCTTTGGACATTGATGGCACACATTTGCACTTGACTTGATTATGAGAGTTAACTACCCGAGTGCATCCAGATGTTTGATACCGACTGACCGAGTCTGGTCTTGTCTAAGTCCTCCCATTTTAATCCGTACAGGAAACTTATAGATTCCTGCAGACGGGTGCGGATCGCGCCATTGTGAATCCTCAGTACAATCCTGTACAGAAGTAGTCTATTGTATCTCCGGCTTAACAAGGACAAAGAAATACAATCACACGTACAGGAGTCCACTCCATGGAAAATCGCCTTCAGAAGTTGCCGAGGTAGCAATTCAAATGTAACATATGTTCTTCCCTCAACTTCCCGTTTCTCTTCTCTCCTGATGGTCTTTCTGTGAATCAAACACGGGAGGAACGAGCTACCAACAACTGCCTGGTGACTTCAAATACTTGTCAAACACAGAACAGAGCAGGAGACGGAGAGAAAAGAGGGAGCCCCGCTACTATCCCGCGGCCTTCGTTTACCAATTATACTGAGTACCTGCTGACAGGTGGGTTGTCACAGTGTCTGCTTAGCCACCCCACTCCCCTCAGCATCCCCCCGTCCACATCCTATCACTTCCCATGCTGCTCTGTTACCGAGCGCTGTGGAGAGGAAGCTCCTCGCACCTCCAGGCAAACATGAGAGACAAAAGAATAAAGAGGATAAGCTGGAGGAGGAGGAGGAGGATGACAGCGGAGAGTTTAGCTTCGAGATTCGGGGTTTGATTGGTGAAACGGTTAAGAGCGACAAGAGACATGATGGAAAGGTTAGAAGAGTCAGGACGAGGGGTTGGAGTGTCTTGAAGGAGTGTTTGACGGCCAGTGGTGACACCGTTTCAGTGATGCTGCCATGTTTTAGTCTCGACAGGATGAAAAGCCTCTGCAAACATTCAGATCTTGATGGGACAACAAGGCCTCCGTTTTTCGTGATGATACATGGCCTTTACAGTAGCTGTGCTGTCAAAGTAGAATATAAAAGGATGTGTTCATGTCTGCAACATTTGGTATTCTGGCAACTCACTTAACAGAGTTTCAAAGAGACGTGGAGAAGAAAGCGGCTCAGTAGCGATCAAGCAATTTGTGGGGTCAGAAACGGATCAAGCACAGGAACAAATCCTACCAGAACACTAGTACTTTTTATGAGATGATGGTGGATTTGACTGCTGGAGCTGTTCAGCCTGATTTTGGCTGTAGCTGAAGTGTAATACGGTGAGTGATTCATTAAAGCAAAGACAGGATCGCCTCGGGGAACAGACATGATTCCGCTTCTGATGATCTTTCAGTGTAATTTGTTTGTGTGGCTACTTTGAAATCCCACAAATATTTTTATCTGAGACATTTTGACTTTACATGGGGGGGGGGGATACGTGCAAAAACGTTTTAAAACATAAATTACTTCATGTACACAATAAAAGATCTTTAAAATGTAAGATGAAGACAAAACGTGCGTGATGGAAGTCTCCCTCCTTTTTAATTTGATTTAAACTTCAGAGGGCCAGAACTTTGACAACATCAACGCAAATCTTTAATTTTAATTCATGACAATTGTTTTTAGGTGCTATATTTTCATTTGGGGGATTTAATCAAGAAGAGGCTCCGGATATTCGCGTATCCACGCCGAGCTCATAAACTCTCTGAGAACTGTGAAACCCTTTAATGAAGAAACCCCCCCCCAAAAAAAACAAAATCAAAAAAATTAGGAATAATAGTGTAACTGGTTGTGATGGTCACGTTCTAACAAGATGGTTCTTCTCGTTCATGTCATCCATGCATTCATCACTTCTAGCCTTTCGCTAAGAAAATACCTTTCCTGGGATAAAGAGCGCTTGATGTCAATCCTGTAACGTTGCTGCAGAGCTACATTTTGCCGGGCTGCCTCGTCCTCCAACCCTGCTGCCTCCACATCCATTCGGGGTAAATCAAATTACAGAGTATGGTTATCCACTTGCTCTATTTGGAAAGGGCCATGACTGACAAAACGTTTGTTGCGATTTGGCGCTATAGAAGTAAAACTGAAGGGCGCCGGCGGCAACTACCGTTAACCTCCCTCCACAAACCGCTACACTAATGTCCGCCATGATATCCGAGAACCAATCATCCTATTCAAGGATAAAACGTCTGTCACTTGTAACTCTCACCAGGTTCTAACGCTGCACATCTGGCTAAGAGAAGTTCACCTTTCAGATTTGTTGCGCGCAAAATATAGATTTTAGTGAAGTCTTTTTCTGGTGGTGCACAAACTGTGACATCAAACATATGGCTCCAAAGTTCCTCTGTCACTTCCACACACAACTTTGCCTCCCACTGATCGCTGCTCCCTCCTGAAGCGCTGTAAGGAGGTCCCCCCCACCCCAACCACCCATCTCTCCCCTGTCTTGCCGTCTCAGAAACTCAGCCAACCAACAAACACGACTGAAACAAAACATAACCATAATGGCTCATTAAAGGGAATGGAGACGACTTAGGCAAACAAAGCAGCTTTCAGGGGGCTGTCACTGAAACTCCTGTGACGGTACGTCCAAACTCACGCTGGCAACAAGGAGGCGAAAATGACTTCCTCCCACGAAACTAGCAGCAGTTTGGAGTGTTTTGACTGCGCTCGACGTGTCTCTATTTGTTCAGTGACAAATCTTATGTGTGCACAGCAGAGCGACAGACTCACCACTGTGTTCGGAGGAGAGGCAACATTTACCATCTTTTCCTCCACTTTCTAGAAGAGGAGGTGTGACTCGAGTGTCTCTCGAGGAACAAGACAGACTTGGATTTATGTGGTACATGGGTCTGGGTATCATCTTGGGAATACGGGCAATGTTTGTATGGATAGATTACAAAAGTACTGCATGAAGTGGTGACAAGTCACACCACCAGAGCAGCTTCAGTGCTCTTCTACATAAATTGTCCAAGTTGAGTGACTTAACTGGATGGACGAGCACCACTATTTCTTTTTTTTTTTTTGGAGTGAAAGCTGACGCGTAGCATCGCCTCCAGTGCTCGCATCGGGGGGTGAGAATATGATGCTACACCTCTCACATTTTAAGGCCTGTGAGCTACATCCTTACATCCATCTCACTCTCCTCAGCATAAAATCTCAGCAGGGCCTTCAAGGAGTTGATAAAAAGTATAATTCTTAGTTTGCTTTAGTGTTCCACCACCTTTGTGAGCAAATTTAGACGAGCCGCCTCCAGCTCTTCCTGTTAATACTCCATCCGAACAGCATACGCATCAAGGTGGGGAAACAAAGAAACAAAGAAAGCCTAAACCTGACCAGCTGGAATTTAAGGTGATACTCTTAAGGTTATGTGACATTGAAGTCTATGGTTGTTCATTTTAAAATTGGTCTTGACAAAAAAAAAATTGAAACAAACGCTTGTCTTCCTTATTCAATGATGACACGGTATTTCTACCTGACGACAGATGGTTCCTCCTGTTCTGCATCACTTTAGACTGACACTTTCATTTTTACCTTTATTTAACCAGGAAGTTGAGATCGACGTCTCTTTTCCTTGTGAGACCTGATCGAGGCAATGTGGCAATTATAATTTAGACAAATAACGTAAATGCCTGAATGTACATTTTCATGGTGGAACTACTTTCGGGAAAAAAAACACAATCATGCTCTTCCGAATGACACTGATTTCACACAACGTCTTCAAACTGCGACCACGTTAATTGTTCTCTCCTGAAGCTCTTAAACTTCTTCTAAAACAATTTTTTTTTTTTTTTGGGCTGCAGTGAGTGTGTGCAGCTAATCCCGTAGGCCGCCCCTGACCCAGCACCTACTGTAGTGAAAGTACAGTCGTATCTGCTTAGCAATCCCTCAGTAATTAAGGAAGGCCCACACCATGTCTAAACCTCTTCCTGACACAGTGTTGTGTCTGCGCTGCATGGAGCGCGAGGAGTAATAAGAGGCTTAAAGCTCATGTACCTGCCGCGCTGTGTGTGTGTGTGTGTGTGTGTGTGTGTGTGTGTGTGTGTGTGTGTGTGTGTGTGTGTGTCTGTTTCAAGAACAGAGGGGCAGGAGATTAAAACAATGATCAGAAAAGTAGAATTAACCACCTTTGCTGCTCTCTTAATTACTGAGAAGTCCACCTCTGTGTGAACGCACTATAAATACGCACTAACTCCCAAAAGGCCTTGAAATTCCAACTTGTAAATTAACACACACACACACACACACACACACACACACCAGTTTTACAGAATGACCAAAATCTGAACCCGGCACTTCTCAGAAACTGGGCCAAACCATATGTCCTTCTGCATATTTTGGGATCAGACTAATTCATTTTGATGATAGCATAAAAAATGATATCTTCCAAAAAAAAAAGAGGAAATCGGAGAGAAAAAAGGAACGCGAGCACAGGAGGGAGGGCCGGGGGGAATACATGTGATGATTAGGGGGGAGTACCAGGGGAGCAAAATAAGGGTGAACCTAAATAGGATCAGCATTCAGGGCAACATAACAATACAATAGAGTTTTTTTTGACCGGGATAAAATTAGGACAAACTGCACAAAAAGCAAGTTTTTTGTTGTTTTCTTTGTACTGATTGGATTCCCAGCATGGTGGGTTTAAAGTTTGAAAAGAGAACAAAAAAGAAAAAGGGTGGGGGGGGGGTGGAGGGACGTATAGATTGTGTTTGGTCTAGTTTTTATTTTTTTAGATAATTAATCAGAGAAAACGAGAGTCACCTCCGCGAGGGTCAATAAAGGTGCTGATGGTTGGAGCAGCAGGAGGAGAGGAGAGGGCGACTGCGAGGGGGGATGTACGATCACAAGCCAGCCTGTTCTCATGATGAATGTGTGGTTACTCCTACAAACAGTCAGTCAGTATCATTTGTAGGATAACCTGTGGAACTGAGGCAGGAGGAGGAAGGAGTGAGACGCTGGGAAATGTGCAGCCACTCTGGGACATTTCGGAGAGTTTTAAGTGAGACAAACGGGACGTTTTCAGCCATTATTCTTGTGACAAAACCAACAAACCATTGTTAATCTCCCCCCCCCCCCCCGAACCGTGTGGTTTTTGTGTCACCAGAGCTTAACGACTACACCATCAAAGCTATTGTAAAACACTGCATTTTCCACTCAAAGAAGAAGAACCAGGTTTTTTGGGTTCTCATTGCAGGAGAAGACGCAGCGGCGTGCAGGCAGGCAGGCACTCTGGTTTCGAGTGGCTAGCTGTCGCTAACGTGGGAGTGTTGAGAAACATGCTTTAGTCAACTGTTTGGTTTTAAAATAAAAGCACCGCCACGAATGTAAAAACAAAAAACAAAAAAAAAACAAAATTGGCATAGGCGTTGTGGCACAGAAGTTTTTGGAAGAAATCATTTAAATATTTCATGAGAAAACATAAGCACACATTCCAGGGTGCACACGGGATCAGACTGGGAGCAGCTTCGTGGCTGCTTATTAACTTTTACATATTTCTTTAATCTTAAAATGAAAACATTTTAAAGGCTCTTCACAAGGGAGATGTAGATTTTCGACATGGCTACAAGCTGCGGCGCAGCGCCACGCTTGTGTGTCTGGGACATGAAGTTATGAGACTTCTTCTTATAGGGGCGCTTAAGTCTTGAACCAAAACTGTAAAAAAAAAAAAAAAAAAAAAAAAACATAAAAAAAGAAGGATTGATGTGACCTGTAAACAAGTACATTTTACTAATCAGTGCTTTAATCTAATATCTATTATTAATTGTATTTTTCCGTATAATTTTTAATTTGATACTGTTCTCCCTGCCACGGACTAATGACAGGGCATGACGCCGTCTCATCTGAATCCCAATAGAACATTGTTCTTTCCCCTCGTAAAATTCTAATAGATTATTTTGATCTGCATTGTACTTTCAGTACTTCCAAATGAACAAACACTGAACCATTTCTTGAACAATAGTAAAAAAATAAAAAAATAAAAACACTGGGTGGATTTGGAGATTCTTATTGTGTCTAATTCAGTCTTCTCCAATCTGAAGTCAGTGCCAGCGTGTCAGAAAACATAACATAATTGTCTTTCAGTTGACAAGAACTAAAAATACACAGACAATAGCGCCGAGATGAGCCGTGGCAGAGAATGTTTTGTCCTTCACCAGTGTTTTCACTCCACTTTCCCATCCCATGCCTGCGACTGCAGAATAAACGGATATGTGAATTAAACCCCATTGTTTTAAAAAGATCTGCTGCTAAATTTAGTCACTGCTCTTGTTCCCCTTCACTGTTTGAGAATTTTTGCCCGTTATGTGTTTCCTTTATCCTTCATCGTCATCTTGGATACATCTCATAATTTTTGAAGAAGTGCGAGCGGTGTGTCTGTGCATGTCTCAAGGCAAAAGAAAACACACTCTCTCACACACACACACACACACACACACACACACACATATAGTTCAGCCATGCGATTTTTGCAATTAGAAAAGACACAAAAATAATTATTCTGCAGCTCAGTCAGTCGACATATCCTGAGTCGATGGTGCACGGATCACGTGTTTAATAAAAAAGGTTAATCAGTTGTTAATCAGAGGATTAATAACTTGTTATTTTCTTTACAAAACCATTAATATTATGCCATAAATATTTAATGTTGATAGGTCTGTTTTTTTCCCTTTTTTTTGGTGGGGAAGAAGGCGTGGGGTTGGGCGGGATGTGGATGCGCTTGGCGGTGCAGGGCAGAGTGAGCAATATCCAGACATTAATGTGCATTAATCATGCTTTGGTGAAGACAAATAAATTCATTCATGTTTATTAATACAACCTTGGAGAAAACAATACTCTTTACATTATTCACCGAGTTATTAATAAAGGATTTATGAAGAAGAGGACCACAGGACAGGGGGCTGGGGATCAGGGAGGAGGGGAGAGACGCAACTAAAGGGCAGAACTACAGAGGAGAGAGCTGGGGAGGGAGGTCAGAGTTAAAAGCCAGGAGCAAAAGTTCATTAATGTTTCGGATGGGGGGGGGGGGGGGGGGTTCAGTTCGTTTAGGGAGGAGGGAGAACTGTGAGTGGTCCACCGCTGGAGAGCTGGGGGTTAAACTGTGATTTTGCCGTCTCTGCCCTTATTCTTTCTCTCCTTAACAAATTACCCTGCCCATTTGTTAATCAAGGCAAAACAAATATTGCTTTTCATTCGCTCCATTTGTTTGAATGAACATACAGACATTCCCAAAATACTCATTCCCAGCTCAAATGTAATTAAATAGTGCCTTTAGTGAAAACATGCAGTGGTACTCCAATTAGTTGTGTTTTTGTCGTCGGGTAAAGGCGGAGAATGGCAGTGGGTGCGCCCCGGGCACCTCGGTGTCCCGAAATGGAAGTATGTCTTGGCGAAGGATGCGGGTGAGGTGGGGTGTGTGTGTGTGTGTGTGTGTGTGGGGGGGGGGGGGGTGTTTGTTCAACAATGTTTGGGTGCGTGAGGCTGACTCAACCACAGAAAATAAGTGTTTGGAGAGTTGGTGGCTGTTCTGGTGATATGATTGTATACGGCTTTCCTTGTTCTGTTACTGCGCGAGGTTTGACTTCAGAAGGGTTTTACTTTATGTTCCAAACAAGAACACAGAAATATTGGTGTGAGCCAGGAGAACGTTCCCACTAGAACAACGGCAGCAGGAATCATCCGGCCAGGTCCCCAAATACTAACGGGTGCGTTGAAGCCTCCACGCCGAGCCGCAGAGCTGAGTCTTTGTTTCCGTCGACTTCACGTGGCCGGACTAAAGTTCCGTCTGGACCTCGTGATCTCAGAGTGGATTCAGGGTGAGGACGAGTCGTACGGTGAATAATCTGAACATAAACTGCAGAGACAGTTAGTTTTAGCTAAAGAAAACATTTAAAAAACGAGGTGAAGTTCAGGTTTAGTTTATTCTAGAAAGGACAGCGCAAATGAATAAAGAAGATGGAAATACACACGTTCAAGAATGCCGGCGTTCGCCTAGAAGCTCCTTTTCACCTGCAGCCCTCTCGCCAAGGTGTGGAAGAAAAAGCTTCCTGAAATACAAGTTGAGGCACCAAACTGCTGACGTGGACTGGGAAATCATTTTAGGTTCGGATCAATACGTGTCCTTCATGATGTCTGGTGTTTCCTGGTCTTAACCCCATCCCCCATGTTGTCTATCGTAGTCCGTGGACCATCGTCGTGCATCGTCAATGTACATGTTTTGATCAACTTACAGGCTCTTGTTTTGACACTGTCGCAAAATCAATTTGGAATGAACTTGTTTTTTTTAGTCTTTTGTTCCGTTCATCTCTGTCGTGATTGCTGAAATTATCGGGAGACGTAATTCTACTCCGATTATTCTGATTTGGCAGGACGAAGGCCGAACGGCGATATTTAAAAGACGAGAACCGACATTGTGATGCTCTTCTTTTCGTGTTGGACGCCATTAGTGCCACCGGACCGGCACATCAGTCACGATGATGGGGGGGAAGGCACGTGTTCTCTGAGCCGGCGTCTGAGTCGATGTGAGGTTAACGCTCACGTGAAGATGGCTTTGGTTTACTGTTTCTGTATCTATCCATCTTCTCATCTCGGTCTTTCTCTCCTCCCCCATTTCAAATGCCCTTTGTCTTCTTTGTCTTAAGCTCCAAATTGTGTTTTTATTGAAGGGCTGTATGGATCGCTCTGCAAAATGTCATCCGTCAAGCTGTCGATGAATCCATCTTTTCATTTAATGATCCGCCAACCTAATATGCATTTTACATAGCTCCATATACCTTTAATGGGAATCAATGGAAAGCAAATAACACTTGAAGCCAGTAAGCTGCGTGTCTAACGGACGGATGTGGACGTGGCTTTGTACTGTATATGTCTGGATGATTATGGCTGTAGAGGTGGCTCACTGGGGGATAGAGACGGGTTTACGCACAAGCCCGCTGCTCCACTCTCTCTCTTTCCTTGTCTTCATAAACTAAGAGACTGAGCAGAAGAGACAGAAAGAAAGGAGACATGGAAATGATGAAGGCTGAAGGAGAGAAAGAAAGGAGGATAATTAATGAAAGAGGGAGCAGGAGAGCAGGAGCAGGAGACTTTAAAAGACAGGATGGAATACAAGGGCCAAGAGGGGAGATGGAGGAGAGGGATAGGCGGTCATTCGCCGCGGTTTCAGTTAAATACTGATTTCATCATACGATAGAGGAGGAGGGGGGCTGCGATGGCGGCTGTGGCAGCTCTAAAACACATAACTTTTTACGAAGTGAAAATCAAATATTAAAAATGACAGGCCTTATAAGTGTGCTGAGTGAGCTCGGGTCATGCAGGGAGGGAGGCGCGGGCGGCTTGTCAGCTACTATCTGTCAGGGCGAATTAGAAACAATCAGGGCCGAGTGAAAGGGAAGGTGATTGTTATTAAGCGTCGGGGCCCTGCGAGCGGGTGCCCCAGATGTGGCCGTGCATATAAAAGAACAGGAAGCTGGCGGTTTAATTCAGGAAGCTTGCCGGGGCGAGTGAGCAACGCCACAAAGGAGGAGAGGGAAGCGGCGGGTGCTGGGGGGAGGACGGAGGATATGAGGGGGCTCCTTGTTGCTTATATGCTGGAAGCCACTTTGACAGCGCATTGAGCCTCCCGCGGAACAGCCTAGCTACACTCCTTTTTTATTTATTCAATATCTTTTTTACTTTGCTCCTCCGTCCGTCCCAGGAGGGGAAGTGACGGGTCAGCCAGCACATAGGAGAGCAATGGGAAGAAATCAGGGGTGAAATCTAGATAAGTCGCCCTGACACACACATACAGGGGCAAGGTGGGGAGGGACAGCCAAGGCCATATATCAATTACAAGCTGATATCCTGGGAGGACGAGGGGACACAGAGAGAAACCCCTCAGCGGATATGCATGACTGTGTGTGAGCTCCAGTCAGAGCATCCGACCCCCCTGAAGTCCCTGCCACGTTTTCTCAGGAGACATTTGTGTGATATCTTACCAAAAGTCATACGCAATTATGGCTGCCGAACGTCAATGAATGTCAAACGACATGAGTGATCCGAGCGCGAGCAGGAAATGCTTGAACACAGGGGCTTCAGCCTCCTCGCCAGCACCTCTGCCCCCCAATGCCGAGGGTTGGGGAAAGATCATGGAAGATCATCTAAAATTAAATTACACGATCAGGCTGGATGTGTCTTGACGTCTCGCTAAAAACAAGCATTTCCTTCTCCAAAAAAAAAAAAAAAAAAAAGGCAGCTGAAAACGTCCCGATGTCTCACTAAAAACAGCTGGTGTTGTTTATTAGAAACATTGCCATAGTTGTCTGGACATCTCGCGCGTCGCTCCCGCTGGCTCATAATTATGTGGGTAATAAATCTATGAATTTTTATGCATTATTATAAACAGGCTTCATTTAACAGCAGTGCATGTGGACATTGCTGGATTTGAGTCCTTCGCCGGTTCTCCACACACATCAGCTCCCGCAAGATCCCTGTCAGGAGATCTGGGGAACGAGCGGGAAACAAGTGGGGGGTTGCTGGGTAAAGTGAGGGACATGTGTGTGTGTGTGTGTGTGTGTGTGGGGGGGGGGGGGGTGATGTGTACAATATGTTAATCGGGATGGGGTGGGGGGCGTCTGAATGATAGGGAGCGACAGTAATCTACCGAGAGGCTGCAGACTGAAAGTCACATTGGCCTTTATTAACAGCCGAAGGAAAAAAAAAAAAATTAACTTGGCATCTCTATTTAACTTTTAATTGTTGAACGAATTTCAAACAAAATCTGTAATTAAGAGTAGTTAAAAACGCACGCGGAACCAAAGACGGGTTTAGTCCTGTAAAAGCTTTATTCTGCCGTGTGCAGAGCCAATCACCACGACAGAGAGTCAAGTGGATCCACTGCCTCTCAAATAGTTTCACTTAACACAGTTACATGAAATCAATGGGAGGAAAAAGAGCAGAAATGAAGGAGGTTGTTAAGACAGTTTCTTTCATATAGCGCCTCAGCCTGGGAGCGAGTGAGGCTTTGATTTGTATTTACTTTGTAGTGAGAGATATCGCAAGAAATTATCCCTCCTCTTAAGAATCACTGATCATCCAATAGGTTGTAATAAAGCAGGCTTGTCACATCCGCTCTCTGGCTCTTTCTCCTCCGCGCTCCTTCTCTTGTCGTCTTTATCGCGGTGATCTGTCGAACACGAGCCTAACATCTCTGGTTTCCACCTCCAAGGTTTTTCTCTCCATTGCCAACGTAGCGGAGGTTATGGTGTTAAACACAGAGCTGCTAAACGTTCCCCAAGGTAATAACAGTCAGCATATATACGGCGTAGCGCAGCGACGGGAAGTTCCTGCCGAGTGTAGAGCAATGGAGATGGAAAGAAAGAGGCATGAGGGAGGGTGGAAGTCAAGGAAGTAAGATAATTAGCAGACAAAGACGTGCAAACTGCAAAAAAGAAGGGCGCAACAGGAAAAGAGCTGCCAAAGCAAAGGTGCAAACAGAGGAAATAGGAAGGTAGCGGGGTGACATTGTCGCACGCTGGCTGGTGAGAGGCCATTCTCTGTGCTGGCCATAACTCAGCTTTTAAGGCTCTCTGCTTTATTTTCACTCCACTATTTTGCCTCCGCAAGAATGCTTGGATATATTGAGCACAAGCTCATAATTAAGCATGACGTAAGAATATCAAATTTACTCAAACAAGTGTGAAAATTCATTCTTGGCTTTGGCACTTTGACAAAATAATCTTCTCGATTTACACCTCCAGGACTTTAAGGAGCTTTCAGCTGTACGCCGCGGTCCTCTTGAGAAAACTGGCTGAAAGTTGGCTCATAAAGTCGAATTTATTATGGAACTCCTCCAGCCACCCGCAGGTAGGTAGGAGTTTGTGGACCAAACAGAGGCTGTCGTTCAAACAATCCAATCTCCTAGAAACACGAGGAATGACCACGAAAAATAAATTACCACCACCTCTTAACACCGCATGACGCGGTGATGGGACGACATCTGTTCAAATTTTTGTACCAGCATCATGGAAACAATGGCACTGGAAAGTCAATTAAGAAACTTTACTGAGGGAATCAAGCCACAATCAGACTTGAGACTTGAAGCAGGACACTCGGTGCTCTCCTGTGCATCGCCGTCTCTCTCTCTGACAGACCAGACCAACTGCTGTCACTGACTTGTGTTGCCTGAACGGGCCAACCTACAGATATTGTAGATCATGTTAAAGGGTTATGTGCCAGCTCAAATTTGTTTGAATCACTTCCGAATGTTTCTTTTCATAGGGGCTTGTGACGTCCAATCATCGGGGGTAAAAAAAAAAAAAAAAAAAGTAAAACTGTGCACCACCGCCGGGGTCTAAAATCACAAGTTTTCGCTGTAGCTTGAGATTATGATTCAGCGACCCACAGAGAGCCAGCCTGCATCTTTCTCCATGAATGAGATGTGAATGCTGGATGTGAACTCATCAAGTTTTTAGTGCAAAAGAATTGGTGTTTTTCAAAAAGGTGCATGAAGGCCAGGAAATGGAGCGCAAAAAGTCTGATGTGGAGGATGGGAATGGAGGTGGAGTCGGCAACCTCCCCCACTCCCATCCAGCCTCTCTTTCCTCCAGGAGGCCAAGTCCAGGCCATGTCTAAGATTTCACAACGATTAGCGAGGGAGGGATGAGGTGGGATATAGAGATGTACTAGAGCAGCATTAGCCATTAATCACCAAGGAGGGAGGGCGGGAGGGAGGGGGAGAGAGAGCAAGGGATGGAGTGATAAAGAGAGAGCAGAGTGTCCTAGCCAGGCTCAGCGTGGTACCTCTGCTGTCTGGACCTCCACAGGTCTCGTGTTAGCCTGCAGTACATTAGCTTAGCAGTAGCGCCTTCCTAATCCCAGGGTTTTAGAACGGGTCTGGGATCATTCTATTAACAAAATCGTTGTGTTGGACGAGTGATATTCAGCTGTTTGATAGAGAACCGAAGGAAAAGTTGCTCAAAGCCTGTCTTAACAGTTGGCTTTAGAATTTCAGATCATCGTGAATAAATGAGAGTCTGAGACCAGGAGGCGTGACAGCTTCTGTCTTTCATTTGTCCTCAACCTGCTGTTCTCCGAGTTGCAGGTTCTGACGTTCTGAGCCTCGCCAATCCTGCACTTCAATGTCGACACAAGATCCCGGACTTTGGTTCCTCAAATGACCGTGAATTGTTTTTTCTGATCCTTTAACTTGAACTTGAACTTAAATGTGTTCCTGCTCCACCGGCGCATCGCTGGGGTCTGGTTGGCTTTAGACAGAAAAGATCAACGTTTAGGGTCCCTGATCCAAGCTCTGATCAAAACCGCTTTCTTCCTGAACTCTCCCGCCTTTCACAGCCCGACATCACCCCCCAAGCTTTGGTGCGTCGGGGAAACCAAGGATGGACGTGTTTCTCACCCATAAACAACCACCAAGTGACACAGAGGCTGTACACAGACAGGAGTGGACCTGACTTCTCTCTTCCAGCGAAGGAACAATTAAGGAACCACCAAAAATGATCAGCGTTGGACAATGTTCCCAAGATGTTGTTGTTGTTGTTTTTTTCTTTAGAGTTCTCAAAGTCCTGATTTGTGCAGGAAGCAGAGAAACTACAATCAGAACAAGGTATTGTATCAACATCTGTTCAGTGTTAGGTTGTTTTCCTGGCGATTGCTCTGCTCGTTCATGCAGCCGTCTTTGAGCCAGACCCACCACGAGAGGAGACGAGAGGAGGCTTCTTTTCTTTCTTTTTTTTTAAATTTTTGGCTGGGAAACGGTTTCCTCTTGTGTGTCGTGTGATGGCTCCTGCCAGCCTTGTCATCTTCTAGAGTGAAGCAGACATATAAGGTGTAGTCAGCCTCCCCCGTGCTCATCGCCGTGGTGGGAGGCAAGGTGAACCAGAGTGACCATAAAACCCGAATGGCCTTCACTTAGTGTTCCCTACATCCCCCCTTTCTCTCTCCACCTCACCCCCTCCCACCCACTCCTCTCTTCTTCTTTTTTTTTATTTCTTATTTTTTTCTGTACTATGAATAAATTTAGTCTGTCCCGGACATGAAAATGTCAAATACCTAAAATACACCTTGGCTAAATAGCATATTAATTTTTAATGCCTGCTCATCCTATGCTGCTATTCTCATATCAGCCCTGTCTGCCAACAGCTGTTGCTGGCTCTCCGGCTGGGAATTTATCATCCATCTAGCTAAAGGAGGGAAGAGAGGGAGAGAATAAAAAAAGAGATGGGAGACATTGTTCAGAAGAAGATAAGGAATAAGGGAGGGACAGATCTGAGTTTTCATGGATCCCTACCTCGCTTTTATATCACCCACACCTTGCAACTTTTCCCCCCCTCCCTTTTTTTTTTTTTTTACTTTGATATACGAGTGGGATTCAATTAAACTAATGCCAAACATAAATTGCTCAAGATTCCCTCCTTTTTCACCCCTGCGTGGCGTGTTACAAGCCTCTCATACATAAAATAAGGCGCAGAGTGGTGACATTGACGCTGGAGGTAGTGACATTGGAGAGAGCGGCGGAGGGAGGCGAGATGCACTGAAGCAGTGTGCCAGTGTGGGTGTTGAATGCCACCCATGTGTGTTTTTAGGTGGCATGTGGCGGATGATTATCATAGATTATCACAATCCAGATTGTTACAAGTTCTGTCTGCGTACATAGCGGAGTGTACTGTAGCTGTGTGACTGTGTGTGTGTGTGTGTGTGTGTGTGTGTGTGTATGGTTTAAGACAGAGTGCCTTTGGGGATAAGACTAAATGGTGAGTGAACGGCGAACAGTTGGGAGTGTGTAAGACGATGTGTGCATTCATTTGTGTGTATGTCTCTTGTTCTTTTATACCTACAGTGTGAAAAAGCAAATGTGTAAAGATATTTTTTGCGTCAGGCTCAAGCTCCCTTCCCACATACGGACGCTCGGGATCCCGACTCTGTTATAGTGATTCGTCACAACGTATATTTGGCCTTTCAGGAGCTCACAGAACGTAGTGTGCTACTCTTTCCTGCATCGCCTCTCATCCCCTCCAGAATGCAGAAAGAGCCAGCCACGTATGTGTCACTCAAAGCTGATGGCAACTGACGGCTAACGGCAAATCAAAAACGTCAGTTCAGAAACTCTCAATTGCACCGTCCGGTGTCATCCATGTCTTCTTCCTCTACTCTCTAACTGCAGCAAAAACCAAGCGCCACCCTCCTGGTTTGAAGGCGAGAAAAAAAAAAACATGTGCGTGAGCTCAGTACACCTATTTGTGAGTCCTTGACAGACTAAATAAACTTTGTGGGGGGGGGGGGGGAGTATTACTTAATTATACTTAGATGCCCATTTTTTCATGATGTAAACTCGATTTCCCGAGTGTTTTAAGGTTTTTATATTTGGACTGGTATTTGGCCCAAGCATGGTGACTAAAACGAGCCTCTGCAGCAGGCTGACCGTGGACAGTGTGCTTGCTAAAACCAGCAAAACAAGCAGCTTTTGCTTTTCCTGCAGTTCTCCGTTGAGTTCCATGCGGATGTCGCACATATTTAGGTGTTGAAAAACAGACAAAATTAGCTTCTCACCAGGGGCTAATCAGCTGACATTTCCATCGTCTTCCAGGGGCTTATACCAGACTACAGACAACAAACATCTGTATGTGGAAAATGAGACATAAAGGGAAAAGTGTGTGTGAGCATACCTTAACACACCAACAGCATACTGGAGTGCAACCTGTCTGTTAGGATCAAGTGGCCTCTCGCTGTCACTCCTGACTGACTACTGCTCACTGGAACGGCCACCTAGAGGGAGAAACAGAGGCAGAGGAGGATTAGAGGAGGTGGTGATTATGAAATATGGACCTGAGGCGGCGACAAGGAGGATGGACAGGGAGTGCGGCAAGAAGAGAGTGATGGGTGGAGAGGATGAGGAGGGGGAGAGGTCGATGTCAAAATGAAAATCTAACAAATTCAGCGAGCGACGCTGCAGAGGTCAAGGGAACGCAGGCGAAAAAGGTTAAAGATGAAATCAAATCTGGCGCGTTGCAGTGCCCGGAGGCACAGCTGAAAATCTATCCCTCCAAGGCAAGGCCACCGCTGACGCGAGGCAGACAAGAAGCTAAATACTGCACGCCACTCGGGGATCTTTCATTTTCAACCGATCAATAAGAGCTTATATTTATCAGGGCCTCCGAGCAGCTGCCACGTCTGACAACCTCCACTTCATTTTAGCACTCCTCCTCTGCTCTTTTCTCCTCCTCCTCCTCCTCCTCCTACTCCTCTTCTCTTCTTCTTCCTCCGCCTCCTCGCATGCTAAATTGAGACCCATCGACCATGAAAAGGGGCAGAGACCCTGGATTGCCATTAACCCCCCTCGTGTCACTAGACTGTCTGACACACACGTACAAATACCCTGGAAATACGACTCTGCCATACCAGCTTCTTTAAAGAAGCAGGCGTTATCATTACGGCCTTGGCACCAACACCAGCACCTTGTTTTGTTCCTGGAGATGCCCACCCAGGATATACACACACACACACACACACACACACACACACACACACACACACACACACACACACACGCACATTCAGAGGGACAGAAGCCACCCTGCAACAACCTGACTTTTCATTTCCATCATTTTGCACCACATCTCTTTTATTCAAATTTGTTTCAAATACGATAAAAAAAGTCCAATCCAGAAATACTTCTCCAAATCTGAGGAGCATTGTGAGAAGCAGAAGATTGGGTTTAGGGGTCTGAGTTAAAATAACTGGCTGTCTAATCATCCGCACAACAATATTTGCTGTGAGGCATTCTAAATAGATTATCGCTAGTCCATCTGTGTCATCATTGATTTATAAGGCATTAAGCTGCTTGGGGAAGAGATAGGGCCTCGCCTTCTCTGCTGTTAAAGGGGCTTCTTGTGGAAATCAGGGGCACGGCAATGGAACAACTGTGGCACTCGTCTAACCTCCCCTTTAATTGTCAGGCGAGAGGAAGTGAAAATAGGACGGGTGTATCTGTTTTTTTTTTTTTCTTCCAAAAAGGGGAAGTATGAATCCAAATTTTCTGCATCTCTTTTTGTTTGGCGATACAAAGAGACTGGGAGGAGGGGAGGAAGTACAGGAAAAAAATACACACAGTGAGAAACAAACAGCACACACAAATGCACATGCACACATCGACACATGCAGCAAAAAAAAAAAAAAAAACCCAAAAACAAGGGACGTCATTAACATATGAATGCTATATGCAAATAGTAGGGAGAGAGCAGATGTTGTTGCATTTAATTGACCTATATGTGAATCGGATCCAAACCTTTCAGTGTGTTTTCTGGGCCCAGCGAGGACAGTTTTTGACTGTGTGGCTCTCCAGTCCCACTCAGCTCACCAGCAGCGAGCACGGCGGCTCTGCGCTGTTTTAAAGTGCGAAACCAGTAAAAATGAAATCTAATTCCCTCGTTCCCATGTGCACTGAAAACTCAAAAGTGGGGGCCACCCGTTGAAATGTGTCCCTGATACTGCTCCCCCCCCCCCCCCCGCTAGTTTCATAACTACAGCGACTGCACTGTGAACCTTAGAGTATTTAGTACAGTAACAGGCAGCACTGGGAAGTATATTTACTCCCTGTACTTGTGGCGCTTAAGGATGACACAAGTATTTCCATGTCATCCCTTTACGTTGAAGTGTTTCAGCATTTTCAGAATAAATGTTATAGCCAAAGTACTTTTCCTTTAGCTAGCCTTTAATAGATCGTGTGCTGACGGTGTCAAGTGGGTTTAACATTAGATAATACAATTACTGTGTGTGTTCGTCTCCTAATACACCTTTTCCACCAACAGGGAACAAGTTCTGTTTTGGTTCACCAAAAAAAAAACAACCTGACACTGTGAATCCCTACGGCAGGAGCCGGTTGAGGATTGTGCAATGACCTCCACCGATGACGCATCCTTGGTCCGGAGTGGAACCGGCTCAAGAACCTGCTCCCTGCGGTTGGAAGACAGCTACGTACAAAATGCAGGTTCTTATTCCAGTTCTGTTTTGCCGAGCGGTGGCGGCTCGCTGCAGCTTGCAGGAAGACACGATGGGAAGAGAACACTGCAGTCAAGTAGCGAACAAGCCTCACGGCCCTTGAAGACACGAGACCCTGACCCTCGTCGCCCCTGAGGTCGGTCTCGTCTTCACCTTCAGTTTCCCACCGAACGCTACGTCCACACATCACAGCCAGGAAGTTGCCCTTCATTTTCCAGCGAATCCCCAGCTCTGCTCACACGTGAGCTCAGGTGGACGTCGGCTTGGGTGTGTGTGTGTGTTGATGCACGCACGCAGCTCCTCTGGTTAACATCCAGATAAGTTCCGGGTTGCAAGTTGCACGTGTGAACAGGAAGTAGGAGCGACAGCGAGAGAAAGAGGATGAAAGTCACGCCTTCTACACTGCAATGTTTGCATGGGCGAGCCATGAAAAACACAGATGCTATTTTCATCTGGGCCGTCCTCCTCTTCCCCCTTCTCTCCCTCCCTCCCTTTTATTCTCTTACTCTATCCCTCTCTTTTATTCTTTTAACCCCCCAATCCAACACACACACACACACACACACACACACACACACACACACACACACACACACACACACACACACACACACACATTCTTGGGAATGTCATTAAATTGTATTAAATAGCCTTTTGTCCAGGGGGCAAGGACCACCCGATATATGATAATACATTAAGGCCCCAGTGTAGCAGCCACTGAGCCGAAACCATCTTACGAACAAGAATGGTGTGTGCCTTTGTGTGTGTGCGTGTGTGTCTGTGTGTGTGCATGTGAGTATGTGTGTGTGTGTGGGGGGGGGGTGAATAAGGAGAGTTGAGGTAGAGAGATAGAAAGAGTGAAATCTAGAGAATGAGGAGGGAAGGGAGGGAGAGAATGAGCCGGTGTGGCTGCCTGCCTGCGCATGTGGCTCCCTAACAACTGTGACACATACTAATAGAAACATACCTAATAAATTACAAGCTTTCAGGGTCTGGCAAGCTGACATTTTCTCTGTGCACGGGACAATTTCATATCTGCAGTGCGAAGTCGAGGGGCTGCTGGACCAAATTGCATCACACAGAGATGCCAGAGGATTAGCATAAAAATTAACACTTAAATTTCAGCTTATTGTCAACCCCACTCCTGCACCGGCTGCCTCACAACAATCAATTCCTCTTAGAAATCTGATTAGATTCCATGACGCTTATTATCCCAGTCATGTCTGCCTGCCCCCTCCACTCCCACCACCTCTCTCTCTCTCTCTCTCTCTCACACACACACACACACACACACACACACACACACACACACACACACACACACACACCACTGGCATTGTCAAAGCCCTGGCTGCCAAAATAAGGATATAAGTGTGGCATTTCTTTGTCTCTTGATGTTTACCTTGTTATTTCGTTCTTTAGCCGACGGAGAAATCCATGCAGACGTGCTGATATTCAGTCTTTTGTGAGTCATGGTCATTTTCGAACACGCTAATGCAGTGTTGGCTCGCGGACAGCCACAAAATATCAGTGAGTAACAACACGACTTTCCTTTCTTTCAGCAAGATGAAGATTTAAACATTTAGATTGTTTTTTTTTTTCCAATGTTCTAATTTATAATCACATGTCTCTTTACTTTAGCACCACATCTCATCCATCCTCAAGTACACAGTCGTCACTGCAGCTTCATGTTTACAGCAGAAAGCTGCAGTTATGCAAAAAAAAAATCTCTTTTGAGATCTCACGAGGCTGTTGCAATGAAATATTTGTCAATAACGCTTTCTGTTGAAGCACGTTGCACAAGTATGTACTAAAAGCACAGCGCACGTTGGGTGGCTTCAGTAAGACTCTTGATTGTTTAGACAAATGGCATTTCATCGTATCCAGATGTCTTTAAGCTGTGCTCAACCACCATCGCTGCTTTCCAAGGCGCAGGCTGAATGTATACAAACATCTCCTCATAACTGCATTCCTCATCTGGGCCTCCGAGCGTCACAGCCCCTGTCGCTGAGCTTGGGTGAAAGCCTGTGGCGCCCAGAGAGAACATTTAATATTCAGGTTTTCCAGGAGCAGAACCTTTCACAAACAAGGTGGTTTTGATCACATCATGATGCAGATCAGCTGAAAAATATCATCCGTCTTTCTTCTGGCGAGGCATTTAAAAATCCCTTCTGCTCAGGAGGAACCAGGGTTTACATGCAGTTGGAGTTGAGCGCGAGCTTCAGCTTGAACAGGTCATTTAACTGGACCACTGCATAGTCCCAGTACAGATGAACAGGGAGGAATCCATTTGCCGAGGGAAGTTAGTCTGCACCGGGAACGATAGGTGGCTGCGAGCCCCCTTCCAGCCAGTTACACTCTCCTCTGGTTCACCTTTCACACACCGAAGCAACGTCCCTGTGGAGCAGTGGCTTTAAACTCATAAACTGCTCAAGAAAAACCAGTAACCCTTTAAATGGTATTTAATCAAAAAAAGTGTGCTTTGCCTTCCAAGTACACACAAATTGGATGTGTTTTCAAAGAGGCTTTCCTTCTTCTTCAAGATTGCAGAAAGGGCCGGACACAAACAAACTCGCACTTCAGCGTTCCGGTGAACGAGCACCGAACCAGGAGTGTAACATTTTGTCTTTGGCTCAAATCAAAGTGTTTGTAGATTACTGAGCGTACGGCTGGACGAAGAAGACCTGGATTATACTGGATGACACACTTGAGAATTTGTAAACTGACATTTCCGGACAGTTTGCAGATGTGAACAGTCCACTAGCTTCGAGCTAAATATACATGACTGGCACTTTCTGCATTCTGGAGTCACACAGAAGCGATGCAGGAAGGAAAACGTCTGTGTGAGCTCATGACATCTGTTTGTTTGTTTGTTTTTTGGGTACAACTTTAGGAGTCTCACTTTAAACTGAGACAGTATCAAGTGTGTCTTCTTGTCAATCTTTGGTTTTCCCTCTCGTGTCTCCTGCCATGATGACACTCCTCCCTTGACTGTGCACTTTTCACCTTCCCAGATGAACGTGTGCGGAATGCAAGGTCACTTAGGGGCCGATTGAACACATAATCTAAGTATGTTAATCCGACTTTGAAAAGTATGATTTCAGTCGGGCGGCAGCACAGTGGAGCAGTGGTCAGCACTGTCGCCTCACAGCAAGAAGGTTCCGGGTTTGAGTCCCGGCTGGAGCACGGGGTCTTTCTGTGTGAGTCTGCATGTTCTCCCTGTTCCTGAGTGGGTTCTCTCTGGTACTCCAGCTTCCTCCCACAGTCCAAAGACATCAAGAGGGACCAGGTTAATCCAGACTCTAAATTGACCGTAGGCGTGGCTGGGAGAGCCAATGGTTGTCTGTCTCTATGTGTTGGCCCTGCCATGGACTGGTGACCCGTCCAGGGCGAACCCTGCCTCTAGCCTGAAAGCTAAGGGGGTAGGCTCCACACCCTCGCAACCCTTAACAGGATAAGAGGGAGAAAATGGATGGATGGATGGATTTCAGTCAGACTAGCATGTTTACATGTGTTCTTAAAGCCCAGTTTTAGTGAGACTAACAGAATAATTCAACTTTTTCGAACATCATGTACTGAAAAGAAGGGTTTGTCCCAACCTGACCGGCCCAGGTGTTATGATTTGCTAGGAAGGATCCCCCAAAATAGATGCTTACAGGGTCGGGAGAGCCAGAGAAGAGAGAGGGAGCAAATCGTCTGATGTTCTAAGTGGATAACAACAGCCCCTGCTATGCAGCAGCAGAGGCGCAGAATAATTTAAACTAGCTATCCCACCCCTCCTTCCCCCTCCAGCCCCAAACCCCCACCCCCCACCCCCCCTGGCCACCCCTCTATTCTTATGTTAACACGGCAAAAGAGGAGTGGGCCACCCAGCAGCAAAGAGCAGAAACTTAAATCCATGCTTCAGGAAAAATAATCCATCTCTCTGCCGCTCTCTCGCTTTGCAATGTAACTTTATTCACACACACACACACACACACACACACACACACACACACACACACACACACACACACACACACACACACACACACACACGGCTCGGTAAGGCTGAAACAGATACAGGGAGAGAGCACCAGTACATTTAGTGTGCCTTTAAAGCATATTACTTTCAGACAAGACTTTGAAGAATAATAAACCGGGTGCTTAACTGGGCTATTTTCCCTTTCGGTTAATGCCACGCAACAGCAAGGCGGGGGCGAGGAGAATTCATAAGTCTTTAAATGCAGAGTAAACACTACTTTCTTTGTTGATTGTAGAGCTCTGTTGTGTTTTTTTCCCCCCGCAGATCTTGCCCCCCCCTCCCGCCTCTCGTTTTCTTTCTTTCTCTGTTTATATCTCTTTTCCAATCTTAAACCAGAAGGTTGTGTTTGGTCTCCAAACAGCACATCTGAGGTACACACCTCACTGACATTTTATAGGTTCAAATCCCCAAGAATGAGGAGAGAGAAAGAGTCATATTTTATACCAACGGTTTATTTTAACGGGCGCTTGTAATTAACGCAGCATGTCCTCTATCTCCCAGCCATCTATGCCAAGGCCTTTATTTAAACAACTTTATTGTGAAATGTTTGCGTTCTCAGCGTTCGGCCAAGGCCCACACACAGAATATTATTTCATACTTCAAGGGGAGGGCGGGTGTGTGTGTGTGGGGGGGGCCTTTGGAAGAGTTTACTCTTTGAGTGGTTATTGTTTTTGATTACAACTAGACTCTTTTTAAAAAGGATCAAGCCCAGCAACCTAGCACAGGCACACACACACTCACAGATTCTCACACAGCTACACACTGACGTTGTGCGAGGCTACAGGAGAACCTGTTTACAGAAGGGGTGTGTGAACCTGGAGCTCTCGTCCGGGCCAAACGTACAATCTCAGCATGATTTATGGAACCAAGATCACACTATTTATGTCCAAATAAGAGGACTTGTTAAACGCCGCCGCTCGAGGGCTTCTTTTTGGAGTGTGTGTTTGTGTTCTCGCCGAGTTTAATGGAATTTGATGGGAAGATTGAGTGTTTGAACTTTGTCAAAATGACCCGGGGTTAACACGCTGCTCGACATATGTTTCTCACAGGCCATGGATGCATCTTAAAAGATCAAACTCTGCGATACGTGCAGGCCATCAAGCCACGTGTTGAGCGTGCTGTTGCGTTTGATGCATGTCTACTTGAGATGCAAATCTCTTGCGGTGAACATACGATCCTTGTCTAGTCCAGTCAGACTGTTGGACAACATTCAGCATTTCCCCTTAAAATAATACATTTGATAAGTTGGTCTGCAGGAAGTCAGATGGAGGTTTTAAGTGAGGACGGCATGCCTGCTGTAAGCTGTCAGCACATTAGCAGTTACACGTCTGATCTGCTCAGAGAGTTCTCAGCATGTGACTGCTGAGATGGACACTGGACGGAGGACAAGTCTCTATTGAAACCAGATAAGAAAGCACGTTTGTCTTCACTCAGAGCTCTCACACTCTTTTTAAAGTCACTCACACACATATGCAAATGAAAACTAAATCCAAGGCACACTGAGGGCCGGATCCTCCACCTGGTGTGAAGCGTAGGGCAAGTCACCAACCAGCGCAGTTTCACAGAAATGTTCTTGCGCCAACAGGCGTCATGATGCAGTATTCAGTGGCTGACCGACAAAAACCAGGGCCCAAGTCAAAGGCGCTGTTTTTTTTCTGAAGAGCATTCTGCTTCTCCAGAGGGTCCACTCACGCTCTCAGGTCGACCTCAGCCTCAAACTGTGTCCCACACACTTGATAACAGGGTAAACAAATATATGACGTGTGACGACTGAGTACCTGCGGCAATGCGCCGGCAGCAGGAGCAGTCAGGGTGAGGGAGAGAGGCACGACAGGGTCGGGATCTAGAGGTACCTGATGCTCTTCTGGACTGAGTCCGGGTTCTGACTGTAAACCTGTTCTGGTAAAGCTGTCGTAACGAGCAGCAGCTTTCCAGGTGGTTTCATTATCACATAATAATTTCATTAGCGATGTATTGTTGATTCCTTAATGATTTATGATTGTTTTGTCTGCTTTAACTTATCATAAATATCCAGAATGAAGTAAAGTCCCTGCAGCAAATATCATGCGACATTTAAGCAGCTAAATTAGAAAAAAAATTGTTGTTATAAACTTGATGAGACAGAGGAAATAATTAAAATTTGAGCTCCTGAAATATGTATTTTTCAGACGGCCAAGCAAAAGAATTGTTTGCTCAGCAGAAAATATTGAACTAGACTATAAATTTATGAAAATATCACAAAAACTTTGCACTGCGTGGATGGGTTAGAAACGCACGCACTTTTGGTTTAAATGAGACCGTCTGGGGTCTAAAATGAGAAAGTCAAACATGCTATAGTATACATCCGTGATGATGCAGGCTCAAGAGTCATTTCTCTCACCTCTATAAAAAAAAACCTCACGCTAGATATTCTAGCATGGTATTATCATGTAAAAATAGAGCCTGCACCCTCTGTGACAGTGTCTATATGAGGCGTTTCCATGCCGGCTGTCCAGCAGATCAGATGGATCACAGATTGCCTCGGGATGCTAAGTTTAGTAGATTCTGCTCCTGGCACAGATTGATAGAAAAACCTGTGAGAGAGAGAGAGAGAGAGAGGGATAGAGAGAGAGACTCATGACAAAGGTTGTGAGCCAGTGAGGCTGCGCCGTCGCCTGCTGAGCCACCAAGAAAGACAGGCAACGTATGTGATGCTCCATCTTCCCTCCCCAGCACAGCCTGAGGAGTTCAGGTACACCCTGAAAGGGCAAACACAAACTAGCCTTCCGTACCCTGCCATGCTCGTTCAAATAAGACGAACCAGGCCGGAGACTTCGATTGAGTGCGTTGGTCACTTCACCAGTCAGACTGAGACAGTGTCAAGGTTCTGACCGGCATCTGGACCCTATTAGCCCGTTATCTGCTGCATCTGTATTAATGCGTCATAGAGAGACTGCAGAGTTTCTGTTATCCTAAACTCATTCACCTACAAGTGGAATTCAAGAGCCACATCTTCCAGTAGTTCCTCAAAAACCTCAGATGATTTCAGCTGTTGGGACTCAACGTACACACATGCACAACATGCATGCTAAGAATAATAAAGTAAATTGTTGGGAACTACTGTTCTTTTTTTTCCAGTGTTACAGGGGATTTTATGTTTTATGGCTCCAGAGAGAGAAACTCACAGCCGACAAGTGTGGTAAACAGAAACAGTTCAGAAATGCGGAGGTACCTGATGTCTATTCATAAGTCAGAGTACCACTGAAATGATGTTTAAAACTGTTAGTTTAAGTGAAAAATACTACATAACGTTGCTTAAACTGCAGCGCTTCGGCCAAAATGGCTGCACAGCGCTGATCAAATCATAATTATAAAATCAGAGCGATGTCCAAAAGACTACATGAATTAAGATGAATAACGACGGCTCTACTGTGTGTAGATTTAAGAGATTTACACTCTCTGAGGGACACTCAGGAAAAGCTCGGTTTCAGGCTGAAGACAGAAAACGGAGGAAAACAGCTGTGTTTACGGTTTATCCAGCATACTGTAGACGCACTTTATGTTTTGGAGACAACACCACCAAGAAAACTGCAATACAAACACATTCTTATTTTCCATGTGGATACAAGTGGGAAAGGAGGAATCTGCAGAACCGTTTTATTCTGAAAGGAAGCCAGCAGCGTGACCCTCATTGGACCTTGCAGCGTGCACCTGCTGCAGCTGCAACATGCTAGCACACAGCTTTGCGCACGTTTAGCCTCTGACCAGAACAGCATGTGAGCAGTTGGAAAAAGAGTTGTCAATGGAATATTCGATTTATTTAAGTGTTTCCTACTTGCATTGATACAACAGTGCTAGGATGCATGTATTCTCCTTAGTACGGCCCAAAACTCCTGCTAACATCTAGCTTTTTACCCTTTTCCGCTTTCAGTGGGGCGGGTTAAACTGGCATGGTAACCCAGGTCATATGACCCTGTAGGAGACAATGGTTTTACTGGCTCCGCCTCCAATCAGCACTGACGTCAACACAAAACCACCATCAACGATGTACTTGGAGGCGCCTCCACTACAGATTTGTGCTGTTTTCATCATCTCAACCACAAATGTAACCCGCCTGTTCTCCTGCAGCGCTCCAACAACGATCAGTTGATAAAAACCTCTCCTCTTCCTCTACTCACTTTTTTACCGTGTTGACCGTCTTAACAAAGGCGAGCCCTTGTCTACTCGCAATTGGAAAAGGATCTGGTTGTTTATAGTGAATTTACCTGGATTGAAAAGCCTGTGCACAGGTATGTGGGGTGGAAAAGGTCAGATTAGTGAAAGAAGTGGTCATCTCTTCCTGGTTCACTCTCCTCCTCTGCCTTCATCCTCACCATTCAGCGCTGCCTCTGTCTCCTCCTCCCGTATGTGTTGGGGTGAGATGCCTTCAGGTGATAAAGCGAGGTGCAGACACTCCTTTAGTCTGGTGGAGGCCAAACAGATCGAAGACCACCTGGCTGCCGGCTTAGACCCCCATCCTCTCATCTTCCCTTTTACTGTCTCTTACCCCTTTTCTTTTGCTTTTATTCATCACTTCTTCTTCTAAACAATTGGAGGTGTTGGATTTCTTTTTTTTTTTAATTACAGCAACTTCTCTAACACAAATAAGGGGCTGCTCTGAGACAAACAGCGGTAAATAGTGCGCACACACACACACACACACACACACACACACACACACACACACAAGCTTATTCAAGTGGCCAACAAGTAGTGCTCATACTCTGAGGCTCTATTGATCGTACCTGCCTCCGCCAAAATCTCCACTGTCATTCAAACCTTTTCAATATTTAAACACCAGCTCCGACGTCCCTGCACCATCAAACACACACAAGTGAACACACACACACACACACACACACACACATACACAGCTGCAAATGAACCTGTTTTACTACCTGTGGTACCTCAAAAAGGTACACACACACACACACACTGCCCATTACCACACACTCACGAGATAGAGATGTAGAGGCTGAAAAGCATATTTCAGCAGACAACTATTCTAAATCATGGATTGCTCTCTCAATGCCAGCTGACAAATATTATTAAGAGCTACACTGGGAGTGTTTGTGTGTGTGTGCAAGTGTGTGTGCGTGTGTGTGCGTGTGTGTGTGTGTGTGTGTGTGTGTGTGTGTGTGTGTGTGCAAGGCAGAGAGGCATATAAACCACGTGTTATCATCTGGCCTCGTCTCGTGCCCAGACTGTAGCCGGCTTTGACCTTGGGCTCCGCCATATTCATTACATCATTAAGTTACCTCTTCATTAACTTTTCATTGTTTATGGAGGAGGCATTGGGGGAGGAGAGGATATGGGGTGGTTTGGGGGCGGGGGGGTTGGTGTGGGGGGCACTTTATATACTGTAGATATTTAAAAAAAAACATCTCCCCGGCCGGTCGGGCCGACTCAGGGGATGGTTGAGGTCTCGTTGGGCTTCGGGCTACAATGCACTTCCCTTTGGTAAAGTATAAGAGCAGAACTTCCCTCAGTAACCTTTGACATGCTGATGACATCAGGAAGGTTAGCAGGTGACAACCTCCAACTCCACACGGAGGGAGCCTGAGGACCAACACCCTATCAAGAAACTGCTGCCCCTCAGCAGGCTTCCAGAAGGCAGCCAATCAGGTGAGGGGAGTGGCGATGCTAATTTCCTGTAGGCCAATGAAAACACATAATCTATTAAAGAGGCAGGAGCAAAACCAGCTTGTTTGAGCGGCTGCAGGAAGAACCAGCGCAAGCCTGATGGGGACTTCTTAAAAACGTTCACAATGACTCTGCAGTGAATGTGAGTAAAGTTGAAGTACAAAGCTGGAAAAGGACACAAGCGCTCCCTCTGTCGACCAGGCTAGCTGCATCGGCCATGTTGTTTTTTTGTTTTTTAATCAACTTTACTGACATATGGGGGAAAGAACTTGTGTTTTAAAATGATGCTCTAAGATTACAACAGATTCATGAAAGTCAATCACACTTAGCAGTCAGTGACATGTCGTGGAACTGAGAACATGTGGGTGGATACGTTGAAGAAAGAGAGAGAGACAGAGAGAGAGTCTCAAGGGTGGCTACACTTCAAAATTTGACTTGACTGACTGACATGGCTGAAGGACGGTACCCAGTGGGATGCCAAAGAGAAAATAAATCTAAAAGAAGAATTGTGAGTACAGTACAAAAACAAACACTTGTTGAGTGCAGGTTTTAATCCCAGGTACCAGCACCGATATCTGTTGGAGTGTGAAGGGGAGCGACTCCCTCCTCAGACTCTGGTGCTGTTCTCCATCGCCAGCTGATTTCCTCCTTCACTCCAGTCAAAGTGACTCCGGGCTCAGCAGGCATTTCTCACTGGAATGTTCAAAAGCCATCGTTCCAGGCCACTGAGACTACCAGGACTATCACATCTGGGTTGATTTTCATTGTCAAAGCCCAGATTGGTAAAGTTCTGACCAATGATGTCCCACGAATACAGACATCAGATCATAAAACCCTTGAGTGTCATTCTGAGCGTGATGACAAACAATATGTTTGGTGCTTGGTTGCAGCTTGTTATTATGTTATTATGCATTTGCTGTCACGCTGCCACCACCAGCGTTCTCTGACGGGTCCGTCTGAGTCGACCACATCCTGGATTCAGAGCAGCTCTCAATGTCTTCGGGTCCCTTTTAGGACAACTTCTTTATGCTCGTGGGTTTCGAGGAGGATTTCCCCGACCTCCACCTCCAGCTGCTCCAGTATTTTTAATGGGCTGCTCCCAGTGAGAGTGTTGGCGCAGTGGAGAGGAAACCAAGACGCTCAGGTGAAAGTCAATGGATAAGTGAAGATTTAAAATGTGACATTTGGCAAAGCACAAGTGTCCTTGTGTAATTAAGCACTTAAAGGGAAAGCAGCCACCATTTTACGACCTGTGACCGCGGAACATCGTCTATCTTTCTATCGGAGATCTCATTGTGAACATATTTGCGAAGGCTGGCCTTGTAGCCACCAGACACTGTTGTGCTTCCACACCACTCTGCCTTCCTGTCATTAGCGATGCATCGCCCCGACCGCAGGCACAGATTGTGTTTAAAAAAAAAAAGAAGAAAAAAAAAAAAGAAAAAAAAAAAGCAGTCCTGGCCAGCCACCATCTACGATTGCAGGCCAATTATAAATGGCAAATCACTATACAGCATCGCTCGCTCACTCTCCCCCTCTCACTCACTCTTTTTAACGGCAGTTTCTGGCCAGAATCCACCGCTTCTCTTGAATAACGTGTAGATGGCCCTTTGTGTTACAAGCTGCTGGACCCTTGTTAGTTCACACTTTTTCGCAGAGAGAGCTTAGAGGAGGAGAAAGAGCAAGAGACGTTTATCACCTGCAGCTTTTTACAAACAAATCAAGGTTGTAATTTTGCCATCCTTCCTGAAGACGTTTAGGTGACAAAGCTGGGGGGGGGGGAGCCCTGTTCAGTGGGATTATTTAGGAAATTCTGGTGTTTAAGAGGACAATCCAAATCCTCAAGGCTGAATCACAAAAGATCACTTACCAATTACTGAGCTCCAACACATTAAGAGGAAAGGAGGGAAGGGAAAGACTCTTGGGAGACGTTAATAATATAACTTTAAACATGCTGAGCAAGAGATTTGTGTAAAAAAAAAAAAAAAAAAAAAAAAAAGGAAAACAAAAAAGCAAAGCAGAGTGTAATCAAATTGGGGCAAAGCAGATAAAGTGGGCTTCTCTTAAAATTGCTCCACCATCTTTCTCTCTGTGGGTTCTTTAATACATAAGAGCAGGCAGCCGGAGTGGAAGGGATAAGGCAGGCATTACATTTCCACGGCTCTGCTGTTCTTCTTCAACACTGGCATTAGTCAACGATAGCTCATGGAGCCAATCAGCGAGGCAAATTCACATGCAGTTTGAGGTTCTCGCCGCAGGGTTTGTGCAGGTAACTGAACTCCCTCGCTGACCTCATCGCCGCCTGGGAGGAGGGGACGCGAGGAAGGAAGCCCAAAAAAACCTCAGAGTGCTAAGGTGTGTCGTGTGTTGGGGGCGACTGATGCGCAACGATCCCTCGTGTTGTTGGACAAATGTGCATTAAAAAAAAAAAAAAAAAAAAAAACATGAGAAAATGTAGAAATGCAACATGTTGGGTCCAGTCTTGCTCCGTTATGGAATCTGCGTAAAAGCCTCCTCTCTCTCTGCATCACTTCAACCCAAAGACAAACTGAACTGAAGAAAGTCAAGCAAGCAGCGATTGATCTAAACCCCCTCCCTTCAACGCTCACGTTAAAGATTTGGACGTGACCAACGCCTCGCCTCCACTCTGTTAGGGTCTTCACACGCAGTTCCAGTTCACCTCCGTTTCTATAGTGATTTTCTACAAATATCAAGGACAAGAGAAGAAGAAAAGTCTTCAATCAGTCCTGGTGCTGGGCTGTGCACTGAGAGCGAGAAAGTAAACGAGCGCAACAGCGAGCATGCATACCACATGCCTGTCATCCGATGTTATCTCGCGGGACGTGCTCGCCAGCAAGTTGAACCGCTGGAACAAACGTGTGTGTAAGTGCACCAGGTCGCTTGTTTTTAGTTTGGCTGATTGAGGCAGCAAATGAGTTGCAGAATAATTGGCAGCCGCAAATCAAAGGCTAAGAAGAACAAAATGTTCCTTCCTTCCTTCCTTCCTTGCCTTTCCCTCCGTTTAAAAAAATGAGTTCTAATTTCAACCCTTGCACTGCCTCACTTCCTCTGGAGGACTTCACTTACTGTACCGACTGTGCAGTCAGCAGGAATTTGGTACAGGACTCAAATGATCAAGGACTGATGTGATGTACGATCAGATTAGTGAGTGTGCGCGCTTCTGTAAATCAATAAATTGTGAGACTTCATCAAGTTTACTTCATTCTACACGTACAGAGTGATTCCCAAAACAAATGTCTCGCAAAAAGAAAGCAGGAAAAGTTGAAGTCCTCGTTGCAGCTTTAGGAAGCTACGATTGCAAGATGTGTAAAACCTTTAAACAGTGGCAGACGCCTCGATTATTGATGATGTAAAACTTTTTTTTTTTTAATCTTGCTTTTGCATTTATTGAATAAATGGATCCACTCTTGTTGCACTCTTGGCAACATGTTGTTTATATTGATACACGTGTTTTGGTTTATTCTTTTAAATTTTTGTGTCACCAAAGACATTTCAATCTTTTTATCATTTATGCCATTACAACCGAGTTATACTTTGATGTTTTAGTTTGCTCTCACCATGACTGTGTTGCTTCCATAGTTAACATGCTAACTGCATTAAATAACTCACAGTAAAGCCTCCTCCGCCCGTCACCATTCGAGTTTCTTCTCCCATCTACAGTAGGAGGTGTAAAATGTTTTGTTCTTCGTTTTACTGATTACTGAAATGTGCTGGACCGCTGCTGCCCGCCATGTTTACACGGGAACATTTCTTTCTTTTTTCCTCTGGGTTCCGTCAGTGAGTTCATCCACGCTCGGGTAGGATTCCCCACCTGATACAGGCGGGTTTATTAGCGTGCATGGAAACACGCTCACTGACGTTTGATGACTGGATACTCCAGCACCCATCTGATAAGTCACTCTGCCTACAGACCTGAGTGTGTGAAAGCACCTGAAAGGTGTCGCGGTCTCTGTAGCCAATCGCCTGTCTCCTACATGCACGAGGTTTCTCTGGGCAGCCCGACGGTGGGAGGAACTGAGACGGAGCCTCAGACGACGTCAGAGATGCGAGCTGAGATGGATTTTTGTCAATCTGACAGGTTACATCCAACCTGTTTTCTTCTCGACCTCGGAGACACTTGTGTCTGCCTCGCAGCATTACTGTCAAGCTGATCTATGACGGAACCACTCTGACTCCCCTTCCTCACGTTAGCCTTATGGCTGTACTCACAAACAGTCTGCTCCACACTCTCAAATGGAGAGGGCCCATTTTTAAAGCGCTTACACTAGCAGGGACAAGAGTTGCAAAGTCGTTTATAGGCTATAAATGTTATGATAAAAGTATGACGTCAAGGAAATCCATCAGTTTAAAGGAGAACAGATGGTGGTTTTAGGAAAGGTTAGCATAAGGTTGCACAGATCTTTTACCTCCATTCTATAGGGAGGAAAATTTTGCATGATTAGTAACAAAGCTCTCAATCAAATGAGCGGTGGCTTTAATTATCTGTGGAAACGACGACGAGCGAACACCAAACCGAGAAGATGACTTCTCAGAGGCTCTTTCAAATTCCATTATCTTGAGATTGTGCATGTCAGTCTTTTGTGTATTCCACTGTGGTTTCCCAGTCCAGCTTGACGCAGAACACCAACCCCACTGACGAGGACGAGAATTCAGAAACCAAATAAGTGGTGGTGTCGCATCGAGGTGATGACATTCGCGTTCGCGCTGAGCGTGACGTCATCAGACCACACGCAGACCTCACGCGTACCCACGATAATCAGAGCGGCCTCTGCTATTTGACGGGGAGCACCACCAGGGAAATGAGGCTGTGTGTTTGTGTAGGAGTGTGTGTGTTGTGCACATGTGTGTGTGGGGAGGGAGCGAGAGAGAGAGAGAGACCTCTGAGCCCTAGGGATAGTGTGTCACATAAGCTCCATCACAAGGCCGCTTTATTGGGCCTGGCATGGGTCAGACCCCTACTGTCATCTTCAAATATGCCTGCCACCTGCTCACACACCCAGCGACACACATGTACACACATCCATATGTGTGCAGGCTTACGACACACACACACACACACACACACACACACTCATGCATACACAAGACAGCACACATGGCTGGCAAAGAATTCATCTGGTGTTTTCTGGTAATTGCAACAAAAACAGAAAATCTGCACGTGTCGCGTTCATTTCCCAGGACCCCAGAGTGGAGGGCTAATTTCAAACAGCCTCTCCTTCTCACATGCTTTTTTTTTTTCCTTCTTTTTTTGCATCATCTCATCTCAGAGGAAAAAAAAAAAAGGGGGGGGCGTCTTTTATGCAGCGGCCAGTTTCGCAGACGGTTATTTGCTTAAGAGAGACTGAATTTCTTTATTCACCTACCCAGAGAGGGCTGATGCCACTCTGCCTTCAGATTCCTCATGTCTAAGATAAACGCCCAGGCCGCTGCCGTGCCACAGCCACCAATAGTGTAAATTAGCAACGCGGCCACAATCAGCCCCGAATGCAGAAGAAAATCAGCTGCTTTCTTGCAAACACTTCAAAACTGGAGTTCCTGTCAACCCAGGGAGACGTGCGTGCGCTCTGATTCAAGTCTCTAAGTTATCTATAAACACGTTTGTGGCAACGATCCGAGAGTAGAACTTTTACAACATTATTCAAAGTCGGGATTTGCTTGAACCCACAGGTGACGAATACTTGATTGTTGTGAGAGAACTACATTTTCCATAGGCGGGAGCAGCAACACTCGCTCTCATGTTTGTTAACCTCACTTTGGCTAACATTATAAAATGTATATGATTCAAGACTGATGTCGGTGTTTTGCAGTCTCTAGCCATGCTGGTTTTGTCCCCCCGGATGTGCTCATGTCACATTAGCATGAGCGACCACACCCTCGACCTCCACACCAGCGTGGGTTGTCCACTCGTAACATTTTCTGACCAGATTAAGATGCAATTAGAGTGAAACATTGTCCTGATGATAATTCTGTGGCTCTGTGGGAATCTCTTATCTACATATTTTATATCATTAGTGGTGAGGTCTGTCCTCCCTCGGGCTCAGTAGGTTTCAATCTTTTTTCTTTTTTTTTTTTTACAGACAGAAAAAAAAATGGAAAAAAAAAATCAACATTCTGCCAAACTTATTTTGAAAATATTGTCACGTTTCTGTGAAGGCAAATTGAGAAAATATTTCAAAAAATTTTCTCTAGAGTTTGTTTGAAAAAAAGAACAATATATTCAATGTTTTTTTGTTGTTTTTTTTTACAGGGAAAAACTGAAAGACTCGTTTCTGCAAAATCGTTTGGCTGAAACCCCCCCCCCCCACCCACAAAAAAAATTATGAGAGAATATTTCCAAAGTAAATTCTAACTTTCTGTTCATCGGTTAATAATCACGAAACGATACGAGGCGTCTTTTTTTCTTCAAATATATACACGCAAAGTGAGAGTCTGTAGTCTTAAAGTCTGTTCAGTTGCGTTATTTGCTCGGTGATCAGTTCATATAATCAATTTGGGTTCATGATATATTTATTTGAACGCAGCACCGACTCAACTGGCATCCATCATCCTAAAACGAGCCCACGTGTTTCAGAGTGTCTACAGTATGTGCGCGCTTTATTTTTTCCTCATGTTTGTGTGTACGATCGTGTGAATCGGTGTGTGAACACGTGTCTGTTTCTGTGTGTGTCACTGTGCGCCCGCCCGCATGTGTCTGTGTGTGTGTCAGTGTATCTATGTGTGTGTTCCCTGATGGAGATAAGTCTGAGTGGTTAGGAGGGAACAGATGTCAGCTGGTGCTGGCTGCCAGGAAGACTGAACAAAGCCAATCACGTTGCCTTCCTGTCCAAAAAGCATGGCAGAGGGAGACCTGCATCTAACAACAATTTGTGGCATTAAGTCTGAGTACGCCACCCTGCCTACAGCCCCCCGCTACACACACACAAACACACACACACACACACACACACACACACACACACATACACCACCATCATCCTGTTTGGAATAAATCTGGTATAAATGACTGGTGCTGATATGAAAGATTGTGGAGGGAAATAACAAAATGGCGTCTGTAATATGATCTGCCCTTGTTGCTACAGTAGCTTAATCATTCATAAGCCCATACAGTGGGAGGACTGAGTCTCTACTGGGCTCCTTTAAAGACATTCTGCCTTATTTACAAGTATCACTCCTAGGATTTGGCCATTTTCAGGTTGTCTTTTTTTGTTTTGTTTTTTTAAGTAAATACTCAACGAGAAAACGTGTATTTAAGTCTCACTCACTGCTCCAAATGTTCCTCTCTGTCTTTCTTTTAATCTCTCCTTCTTTCTCCGTCAGACACAATCATATTAACGGTAACTTCCTTGACGCGCTAGGATGAAAGTGTAAAAGCTAATTTGGGAGAGAAACATGCAGATCTGAAGTCTTTTGGGAAAGGAGGGTGAGTCATGCAGAAAAGCATATTCACTGACAAAGAACAGCGAGAAGAGACAGACAGGCACACGTGCATGCAGAGAGAAAATATAGGAAGATCTAATTTATGTTGTCAGTAAAGGTACATAATGATCTATATCATCTGATTATATAAATATGACAAACACAGCAGAGAATCAGAGCCAGCTCAGTTTGAAGGAGCCTGAAAAATCACAAATTCTTTTCTCTCCAGCCAAAGTTTAATTCTCAATGACAGTCGGAGCTTCTGTTTGGAGGACAAAGTGCAGACGCGCACACGCACGCTCGCACAGACACACACACACACACACACACACACACACGGAACCCACTTGGGCAGAGAGCTAAAGAGCCTGCCAGTCCGGTTGGGCAGAGGTCTAAAGGCTCGGTTCTGGGACTGAGACCTCCCGTTTGACTGAAATCGCCTGCAATAACTCGATTTGATCCAGCTCAGCGTGTCTGACCAGACTTCCCAAGAAAAAGAATAAAAACAGCACTTTGAATGAGCATCCAATCTATTCTATCCAAATATATTAGCTTGTGTGTGTGTGTGTGTGTGTGTGTGTGTGCGCGCGCGCGTGTGTGTGTGTGTGTGTGTGTAGCCGTCACCATGGCATCTTGACTGACAGATCCTTCGAGATAGTATATTACAAATGTGCTGACATTTGACCTCCCCTCTGAGTTGTAAAAACCGCACTCCATTTCCCTTAAGACTTTAACGGCCTGCACAAGTGCCGTGTGCGCGCGTGCATGTATTTGCATCTGGCGATGTGTGCACGCCTGTGTGTGTGTGTGTGTGTGTGTGTGTGTGTATGTGTGTGTGTGTGTGTGTGGTGTAACCCTGAGGTTAAAGAGCAATCTGTAGCCAATTAAGAGCTTCACTAGGAGGGCCCTGCTTCCTTGAAGGAGAGGAATGCTCCACGAGCTTAAAAGAGGGACTTGACTCAGGCTTTTGGCAGCGGTACGAGTGTGTAGTTGTGTCTTTTCGAAGGTCTTTTTTGAGTTGTGCAGCCGTGGATTGAGGGTAAATTTAGAATTGGAATTAGGGTTGGAGTTAGGCACATTGTTGTGGTGGGTTAGTATTCAAGGCTCTTATGTCTATGAGTTTAGCCTGGCCTCCCTTTTCATGTTCCTGTTTCCTGACTAACACTGATCGGTAGGTTTGGCTGATGCTTGGATTTATTCTTTTGATCAAGATAAAATTAAGATATATTATTTTTGCCATTGTCAGAAAGTTATGTTTAAAATCAGTAAAATTTATATTGAGCCTTTGAAAAAAGAGTTCCCAAAGAGCGTTGGGACCCGCTGGTAGGTCAAAAGCTGATTTCCAGACATAAAAAAAAGACTCAAAAATTCTAAAAAAAAAAAAAAAAAGAAGGTCCCAATTTTTTGAAAAGAACCTCACTCTACACTCACTAAGATAATAATAAAATACAAAATACATTTAAATTATTACTATTAAGAGGGCCTGTGCCAGGTGAGTTCTTCATGGCCCCGCCCCTTTCGGAGACTGGCAGACCACAGATTGAGACGGATCCTTCACCTCACAGTCACAAAGTAATGATCAAACCCGTCTTTCACGAAGCAAAGGCCTTCCAACATTCCGACACGACAGTGGCATTTCCCCCAGCGGGACAGTCAGGAGAAACACATGAAATATTCTGGGCAAAATGTACTTGGGCTCTACTTGATAAAGTCAACTACAGGTGATGGGGGGGGGGGGGCGTAGCTCTGGCTCGTGTTAGTCTCTCAGGAAATTAATGTAAGTCAATGTAATGTCCTCTGAAGTGATGGAAACACGTTTGAGTGTGTATGTGTGTGTGTGTGTGTGTGTGTGTGTGTGTGTGTGTGTGTGACAGAGAGAGAGTGTGTGTGTGTGTGTGTGTGTGTGTCATGCTTGAGACATTTATAGTGCAGGCTGTGTGCTGGTAACAATTAAGTGTCAGGGAGCTAATGTAAGGTTAAAAGTTCAACGCTCACAGAGGACTGGTTCTGAACCTCGATGGGAGTTTGAAAGCTGCAGGTCTGACGTCACGCTTGCCACCTACGGAGCGAGCTGGCTGTCTCCCTGACGCTGTAAATAACAACGAGCGCGGAGGGTAAACATTCACAACAATGTTGGCAGCATGTGTTTGTTCCCCTTAAAGGATCATTTAAAAAACTCAAGCAGGTTCGAAAGGCCTGTTTTCTTTGAAATAATTCACCAAAATTGCACCATTTATCAGAGCCGCAAGCTGTAAAAACATGACGTATCATCAGGCTTTCTTATTCCTGAAGGCCACTGAATGAAACGTGTGTATGATATTAATGTCTGCGAGGATCCCAGCCTCAAATGCTCAAATTAAATCACGTCTCCTTTTTGATTAAACTAAAACGTTTGCACTAACACGATCCTGTTAAAAACTAGAACTTCTGCACCGCTCAGCACAATTGCCAAACCACGACAGACTCAGCTGACAGCAGAAGTCACACGGCAACAACTCAGCTGATCTGTGGGATGTAAAAAAGACACAAAATACTTGAAATATCAAGTTTAAAGACATCGTAAAATTGTAACCAGCTCAATATGCGTCAATTTGAATTCTTTAAAATCTTGCTAACCCCTATGCACCCTCGGATAAATGCAGTATGTTTAACATCCCTTGTTTGTTTGTTTTTTTGTTTGTCTTTTCTTCTGAAATAACACACGTGAATTCTTTTTCACGAGTTCTCCGTGCTTCTTGTCACGATTGTGTTGTTTTCATTAAATACTCTGTATTTACATTTTTTAAAATGACAATAAAAACCAGTAAAAATTGTCACAGAGTTAAAAGTTTTGGGGTTTTTTTTTTCATATTTTCATGAAAGAATACCTGATAAATGGTGAGCCTTGCAAAGCTGGTGCATGAAATAGGGCTGCAACAGGAGGGAGAGGAGAGGAAACTCCCATCTGAACTCTATGAAGCCGGCCTGACTTCATCCTTTAAAATACGATGCGAACTTGTGCTCGAAATCAAGGGAATGTTTTATAAGAGCTTCTGTTTCAGGTCGCTGTGAAAAAGAGATATACTGTTGGGATTTATTTGAAAATTATTTTAAAAAGTAGTTGGAGCAAAGGAGGAATAGTAAAAGTGGGAGGGAGGGAGGTGAGGAGGGAGGGAGGGAGGGGAGTCGGGGTTCGATGTCCGTCCTGCCCTCCTCTCCCAGCAGCTCCTGCCATCCATCAGTGGGTGAGCAGAGAGGATCGGAGACCAAAGTAATGAGCCGTAGGCCCCTTTACACGTGTTGACGCGCCGCTAAATAAGATCCATTTACCTAGGCTACTGTGGCCGTGCCCCATCAGCAACCCCCCCCCCCCCACCCCCCCCCCCCCCCACACACACACACACACACACACACATCTCCAACACACCTTGCGATTCTGA